>NC_069719.1:4710750-4740750 GCF_027358585.1 Pangasianodon hypophthalmus | reverse complement strand
TATCAAGAGTACTTTGTGTTTCTGAATAGGGCTGCGTGATATGATGATATAATATCGATATCGTGATAAATTGTGTTACTTTGCTTTTCTAAGATATTGTGGTATATATAATGATACTTTTTAATTATAATAATTTTATGTAATTAGAAACTGACCGGAAGCAGAAGTTCATTTTTTTTTTATATAAATAAAAATATTTTTAAACATAAAAATAAAAGATGGCATCAATCCAATACTTAGGTTGAGACTAGCAAAAAGATATCGGAGAAAATATATCGAATATCAGATTCTGTGACAAATTTCATGAATTGGAATCGAAATTGCAAAAGATATTTTATTTTTGGAATTGGATATGTTTACATATAAAGAGTCTTGACTGTTTTTTTCCTTTTGTTAGGATTGATTTATTATATTTATTATTTTTACAGTGTAATTGATTTTTGTTTTGAAAGAGTTTAACTGAAGTTAGTTTAAAAAAAAAACAAACATTGATAAATACATTCATACATTCACATGTATTGTAGAAATGGCTTTGAGAATCACAGTATGATCGTTCTGTCACATCGCTCACTCCTCTTTCTGCAGCACTCCAGCTCTGTGCGCTCTGCACCCATTTCACACGTCCAAGAATGTGACCCACAATGCATTGTGTTGCGCCAGGGTTCACGTCAAGGCGAATGGAGACTACGCTCTCAGGCCTGCGGTGTCGAACACGTTAAGCTGCGCTGAGCACCGAACACTGCGTATGTGAGATCTCTCTTAATGACCAGTCTGAAGAAACAGTTGAAGAAAAGGTCAGCAGCTTAGATTTTGTTTTTGGAGAAGAGCCCTGGACTTCAGCGCTTCCTGTCTGCTGAAATATGGCCAAATATGTTTATGATTATCCGTGTAATCAAGTCTTCCTCGTCTTTCTCCCGGCTTTGGCGGCTGATCAGGATTCCCGGTGAACAGGCTGATCCCAGTGTCCGTGTTTAAAATGTGTGCAAAAACATGTTTGAGTCGTCTAGGTTTTGGCATGAGTGGAGATTTTTAATATGCCTTCTGAGGATGAAGAAAAGAGGACTATTATTGCTCATGGATGGATGTGTGAGGGATCCGAACTGACAGAAATGGTGCTGTTAATGTGACTCTTTTCATTGGTCAGGCTTGCGCAACTCGTGGACGTCTCTTGACGAAAGATTGTGATATTTGGTAACATCATGTAATTCTTTGTTTTAATCCTATTCAGCTAGCAGTGTTTGGGTTTTTATCTAAACTGGAACACTAGCAAGGAATTGTGGGTAAACAAATGTCACATGCTCTCTAGAAGTGAAAAGTTCATTTTTAATGAACATGAACAACCATTAGATTCGGGTGCAGTGTGTTTCTACAGTTCTACACTAGCACTATAAGCTGTAATAAAAGCCATGTATTATGATATTAGATGTAACTTTATACACTCGTCTAATGAACTGTTAGACAAACAGCCATTTTGGGCTCCAGTGTGCCACTAAGAATAGTAAACTGTGTTGTTTTTTTGTTTTTTTTGTGGTGTTTATGTAAGTAAACACTTGGGGGCAGTGCTGGTATAGAAAAATAATCAGCGTCACGGTGGTGTGATGTGACTGACACAAACAAGAGTTACTGTTACTGCCCCAGAGTTGATTATTTACCAATAACACCAATGTCCTAAATCATTTTTTCCACTATTTCAGCAATTTGCCAACTGCTATCATTTTTATTTGTTAACGAATTAACGATAAGTGCATGCCTTTTTAAAAAAAAATTTTTTTTATCAGTTTGTAGTTACCTCCTGTTATCACTTATGCTATAGCAGCTATAAAGTAGCCTCTCTTTTTTTTTTTTTTTTTTTTTTTTTTTTTTTTTTTTTTTTTTCTTTCTCTCTTGAAGTTAGTAATACAAAAAAAAAACCAAACACACAGCTTGTCATGTTACTAAGAAACCGGAAAGCGCAAACTCCTCCATCTTGAAGACTTTCCCGTGTTGGAAAACTTTATATCTGACTGTTTCACGTGTCTGACACTGGAGACTCCTTCCAAAAATGTTAAATAAACGTCTTCTCGCAGAAAACCTCACCTTTTTATGTGGAGCGTCCACCACACAAGTCTCTGTGAATGAGCTGTTGCTATAGAAACGATAACGTATTAGAACGAGCGCATTAATAGAAACCTGTGATTTATCTCGAAGCCGAAGCTACTGTCAGAGCTGCTGATCTAGAAAAAGAAGAAAGAGAACGTTACACAAAGAGAGTTAGAGCCACAGACGTGTGTTAGAGTTCTGAGGTTGCTTGGAAACTAAAGATCCCTTATAAACCTGCATTTGATTTTTTTGACTTTTTTTTTTTTCCCTCAAGATTATTCACTGCAGGCAACTTCTCATTTTTATCCAACACTAGATAGAGAAAGCATTATGTTTTCAAGTTGTCCGTGTATTTATCAGTCTGAGACTCTTGTTAATGTGATATTTCATGATCGAGTGGTGGAATGTTTGTAGGATTTATACGGAATTATCATCGTAACCTGCAGATGAAATGATTAGATTTTTTAATAGATCTAAACTGGGTCAAGGTCAAATTTCTAAAATGTTTTTTTTTTTTTTTTTAGGATACTGCACCTGGAAGAAAGCTATTGAATTAATTAATTATAAATTTCATTATCTTTAATATCAGCACTTGGCTTTATGAACTTTTTTGCATGTTTAACAGATGAGATGGGAATTTTTATTATTTTTTTTCTTCAATAGCTTTCTTCTAGTTTGAAGTATATTTTAAGAGTACTGGAGGCAGACAAACAAGACTGAGGTCTGAACAAGAACAGCGACTAGACTTGTTGGTTGCAGAGGCCACCAACGCAGTGGGCATGGAGTTCTACTCGTTCTTAAATTTTTAGTTTGTAGTTTTTAAATGTGGCTAAAACATATTGCATTAAAATTAAATGTAAATCTAAAAATAAACACCTTCTGACTCTACGTTGTAGTTTCTTTCTTTAAAATCGTACATTAACTCTGGCTAAAACAGGAGTCTTTCCTCCAGTATGATTGAGTCTTCTTACGATTGCTAAAGTTTGCAGCTCATTATGCTTTGAGGAACTGCAGACAGTGCGCGCACACGGTAGCATTAGCGTGAGGTTTTCCATTCAGCTGTTTTATGCAAATTCTAACAATGATAAAGAGGAAAAATAACCTGAATCAAAAAGCCAGAATAGAGAGGGAATCAATTATCATGATTTTTTTTTTTTTTTTTTTTTTTAAACAAAAGTTTACTGTTATACTAGTAATGCCATGCAATGGACAATATCGTGATAATGATTGATGAACAATGTATTGTGCAGCCTTAACTGAGTTAGTATAAGATGCATGTTATTCAAAGTGTATCCTGAATCTCTCTCTCTCTCTCTCTCTCTCTCTCTTTCTCTTTCTCGTAGCAGCCAGTGAAGGACGAGTCATCGGAGGAGAGGATTTTTTCCAAAAGGTAAATCTCAGATTTCTACATTTCTTTTACTCCCACAATGTTTTCTCCCGGTTTTGCACTTAGACCTGATTTTAAAGTTTCTCTGGAGCTGGTTAGATATGATAGAGAAGCATTGGAATAAAACCTAAGGGTGGCATGCTGTTACAGGACAATAATCAACGACAATCAGTGGTGGTGCGATGCAGCTTTATATGAAGCTGCTGTTACCACTTAGAGTTTGATTATTTTCCTAATAACATCATGACATTAAGTGATTTATTCCTCTTATACCAGAGCAATTTTCCAGCAAGTACATTTTTTTGTTAATTAAAGAATACAATGTACTTTTTATCTGTTTATAGCTACATTTAATGTTGTGGAACATCCAAGAAACAAGTTGTTTCCACACGTGTGTGACTTGAAGTGGATTTCTCACAGGTGTTGATGTTTCTCTCTCCACCTTTAGACAAAACATTTCACTTTGTCCCGTCGAGCTTCAGGGAATTTCAGACGTCAGCTCTCGAAAATAAACGCGAGCCGACTGAAATCAGATCATCATTTTGCCAGTTTGGTTTGAAATGGTACTTCGGTTTCTCTGTTTTTTTTTCTTCTTCACCTTCTCTGTCACTACATCTACACTGAGAGCATTAAACCCATCTGCTCTCACTGATCTCGCTTCATTTCTCTTCCATTAGCTGCACATGTTCCTGTACTTGTAGTCCAGGAATGGAAAAATTAGTTGGCTCTTTACGTAAAGTCGTTTCACCTCAAAAGCGTGCCATGCGTTGTCATTTTTTATTTAAACCCTGAACAGGAGACGATCTCCAGATTACGAGAACAGCTCCACCGATACGCCACCGATTTCAGTCCAGCTCCATGGGGGATTAAAAGCTGTATGCTGTGCAGGTTGAGATTTATCAAATAACCAACACTAAGCGGGAACAGGGGTCCAAACAAATGCGAGTGGAGTGTAGGAGTGAGTCAAATGGCAAGAATATCATATCTGTAATGAAGGAGACTCTGGGGAAATACTGAGGATCCATGTGCAGAAGGTTTATTACAAACACAATCCAGATCCCGAGGCGCTTTCGTGGTTTCAGGTCCTACACACACAGAATAGGCCATAAGCAACAATGGTGCAAGGTCAAGGTCAAGGTCACATGCTGGGGCTGGGACACGGAATAACAATAGACGATCAAGTATGGGGAAATCCACGGTGAGAGAAAACGAGAAACAAAACCAGATCATACGCAAAATGGCTGCTGAGAACGAAGGCTCAGAATGTACACGAGAGTAGATTATCAGCAAGGCTTCGCGCTAATGTTAAGTGTTCACGTGGTTTACTCTACGAACAGAAAACAGATTAAACAAATGAGTCTCGAAGTCCAGAGAGCTTGCCCTCTGTTGGTGTGGAGGCGAAACGTCCGTGTTGGTGTCACTATCGCAATACGTAAAAATGTTGTGGTTTTTCTGAGGTGTTTGTGTTTTATTCGTAGTCGCCTGGAGGGCCAGTAGGTTCAACAAGCAGAGAAAGAAAAAACACTGTCTTAATGACTTCTACAGTATAAACATTTAATATTTGGTGTGTGTGTTTAAACTAATGACCGTATATATGGATGGACATCGTGACGGGCATTCAAAAGTGAAGCTAAAGTGTCTCTGAGGCCCTCTAGTGGCTGGCTGCAGGACAGTTTTTACTCCAGCTATTCCCATGTTAGTGAACGGGATCCCAGGCAAACTTCTATTTTAAGTTACAGATCCACACATTATTTTCGAGATTAGTGGGATGTCGCTTTTTACAGGTTCTTTTGCCCTTGATATTCAGCCCAATATTTTTCCTCACGATAAATGCATTTTGTTGGAGTTATTTGATGATAAACAAAAGGGCGTGGTTGATGAGGTGATTGACGGCTTCGGGCATGACAGGCGAGCCTCATGAACACGCACGTTCCCAACACACACCTGACACGCCTGGACACTTGTGTAGCAAAGCTGCTGTAAACTATTCTAACAGACCCTCAGCAGGGAGTTCTTTCAGTTTTCCTGGTTTGTCGTACATTTTGATGTCTAAGCTGTAGCTCACTGTACTGACATTATAACTAGCAAACCAACATGAGTGAACAAACTGATGGCATAAACCCAGGCAGCTAACACTAGCTAAATTTAATCATAATTTATTGACTGTATGACCTTAGGCCTTTGACCTGTATGACTCTTTGTAAGATTAGCCAGTCTCTCCTTTTTTTTAAACGAACTGCACTGACAGTACAAGCGGAGGATAGAAGAGCACTTCTTCAGATACGTAGAGCTGGATGAAAATCATGGAGAGCAGCGATTTGGTTTTTTTTTTTTTTTTTTTTCTTTAAAAATGAGATGGTGTCGAGTGTAAGTGTTGTTTGCGGTATTTATTTTCAGTTGCTATATTACATTGGCTACTTATACTTACATTACTTGTGATGGTAATCTCAGCATGCTATTAAATAGTAGCTCAGACAGTCATGACTCAAAGCTCTAAAAAGGTCAAATCAATAGACCTGGTACTTACTGGTTTCCTCTCTGTGATCTCTCTCTCGCGCACACACACACACGCGCACACACACACACACACTTTGCTCATGTTAAGACGACAGTGTGGAGTGTGTGAGTGAAGATGGGAGGAGACCGTTGCGAAGTGTAAACATACACACATTCTTGTTTTTTCTCGACTGTACACATTTCATCTCAGATGAGTAGCGAGTTTCAGTGGAGCTACAAATCACTTACAGAGTATTTCATGCTTTCTTATTAATGACACCTTGCTCATTCTGTGATTGTAATATATTGTGCCATAAAGAGAGCATGAGAGTGAGGAAAAAAAACAAAAGAATGAGAAAGGAAGAGAGAGAGAGAGAGAAAGAGGAAGGAAGGATGGAAGAAAGAGAGAATGAATAGAATTGTCATTGCACAGCAGTACAACAAAATGTAAGGTGCAGTACCAGAAGGAAGAAAGGAAGAAAGAGTGAGGAAAAACAGAAGGGAAGAAAAAGAGGAAGGAAGGAAGGATGGAAGGCAGAAAGAGAGAGAAAGGAAGGAATAAAGGGACAAAAAGAGAGAAAGAAATAGGAAGGAAGAATGGGAGAGAGAAAGGAAGGGAGAGAGAAAGATGGAAAGAAAGAGGAAGGAAGAGAGAGAGAGAGAGAGAGAGAGAAAGAAAATAGAAGGGAGGTAGAAAGGGAAAGGTTAGAGAATAAGAAAGAAGAGAGTGGGAGAGTAAAAAAGAGAACGAGTATGAGAAATAAAGAAAGAGTAAGTAAAGTGAGAGACAACATGAAAGAGTGGGGGGAAAAAAGGAACGAGAGCAAGAAAGTAAGAGAAAGAAAAAAGTAAAAAGCTGGAAAAATGTGAAGAGTAAAAAGAGAAAGAAGAGTGGGACAGACAAGAAAAGAGGAAGAAAGAGAGGGAAAAAGGAAAAAGAAAAATGAGTAAGAAAGAAAGCAAAGGAAAAACCACTGTGTGAAATTTCAGTGTCCACATGGTTCATCTCTCTTTTTTTAATCTGCGTATATCCTGCGTTTTAATTGTTTCTCGTCCCTTTACTGCTGTTTTTATTATCATTCCCAGGGGAATACCAGGAACTTTTCCCTACTCCTGTCGTCACTGCGGAAATCATTTAAATCTGTCCCTGAACAAGTGGAGAGCCGCAGAACTCTTGCTGTCCCCGTCCTCGTTTATTTCCTATTGTTCCGAAACAAAAGAATTGACGAGCTCGGCTGTTTTGGCTCGAAGAGCGCAGAACTGTTGTGTTTCACACGGCGGAGTCGTGCTCAGGAATCTGGCAATTTTAGATCTTTATGAAAAGCTCGAGATAAACAAAAGCTTAAGCATTTTAAGTGTCTGCTTTTTTTCCCTGGTGCTGGTTCCTTTGTTTGATTTTCATTCCCTCTTTCTTCATTCTCTCCTTCTTTTTTTCAGCTGAAGCTGAAGAGTTAGTGAAACAGTCTCTTTGTAAATACTGAATACACACTCTCTTTAAATACAAACGTGCACGCATGTGTAAATGCGCTGGGCCACACACCGAGTAATGTGATTGGTTCATCTTCTGGTCACTTCCTGTTACTTCCGTGATGTCGCTGAAAGGGTTATTATGGTCACTGAGGTATAAAACCAGACTGACAGAGAGACTGGATTGTTGTAAGTAGGTCATTTGTGGCGTGAGCGCTTGCACTGAGAGCATAGCAAAAAAAAAAAAAAAAAAATCTTATGTCAGGTTGCATATGGGATCAGCTTCCTGTTTGCAGGGATTTTTGCAGGATGACATCCCGTGCATCCAAAGGAATGTACGAAAGGAAAAAACAGCAAAAGGATTAATCTAATGCTTACCATTTTGCAAACCTGCATGCAAAAAAGTGACATGGTTCAGAAACCAATTCTTCAATGTGAACGCAAAACCTAGGATTATGAGCCCCGCCCCCAAACGAGCCCAGAATCGGTCCTGAGTGCAGAATCGAGTATTCAGACCAAGCGTGAAAAGATCACTTGCAGAGACGTGTTTGTGGTGTGAACGTCGATGCGTCACCGACAACACCAAAAAAACGACCTAGTAACCAGGTTCACGTTTTTACACACGACAGCTTGTTTTTGTTCATGGCATGGGTGTTGTTTTTACATTCGTCTTACCGTTCTCAACATCAGCTTTGCTCTTGAATGCTATTTATGTCACTGAATTGGTCTACTCATTCACACAGGAGCCTAAAACTCCAGTCTGGACACGTCCTTGAAACGTGACATACTTAATTACAATACAGAAGCACTGTTATTATGCAATAGAACTGACGATTAAACATGCACGCTTTACGTTGTAAAGTCTTGGTCAGGAGGCTATTTTTAGGTTTTGGTTTTAGCGACAAGCTGGCTTAGGACGAATTTACGATCACAAACGGTCAGCGGAGACGCATCCGAGACAGATGTTGAGACCAAGTGTGTACAGGGCTCGTCTCTGTTTTTTTTATGTCCGAGTGTTTACTTTTCTCTAATGGAAGCCACTTGAGCGCAGAGGAAGAGAAAAAGGAGTGTTTAAATGCTCGAATCTGAGAGGTGTGTTCTGTCATTTGTGTGTGTGTGTGTGTGTGTGTGTGTGTGTGTGGTCTCAGGCTGATCTGCTCCATCTGTAGCAGTCGGCCAAAAACAGCAGAAACAAAGCAAAGGAAGATGTATAGATAATAGTGGCTTTCGAGCCTGCACAGAGAGAGAGAGGGGAATTACAGCAGCACGGCTCGTTCAGCCTCTCCCTCAGTCACTGCACTTTAATATCACTCAGACATGTTTCCACTGAATACTTCGATAATGAGCTGCTTCCTGCAGGAGAAGATGTGGAGTCAGAATTTTTTCCCACACTTTCCCTCAAAAGATCTACTAACTACTATCTGCAGAAGTTTTTACCCTACGTCATTACTAATACTGCTGCAAACTTCTCCCCATTATCACTCCGCTGTGGTTGTGTCCCAAACCACACAGCCTTTTCACTTTATAGACCGTATAAACACCATCACAACAAGCGTCTCACTCATTAGCATGGCTTTCACCACAGCCGTGCAAAGTAGCCATCTTGTAGACTGGAACTTTTCATCACTTTTTTCAGAAAGTGGTCATTTGATGGCCACTGCAATCAACAAACTATGTTTACTGGCCATGAACTGTTACCACAGATGTGATGCTGTGAACTTTTTTTTTTTTTTTTCCCCACAGTCCAGCTCTAAGGACTTTTTCACGCTTGGTCCAAATACTTGAGTAGCACTTAGGACTGTTTCTGGATATGTTTGTGGGCAGGGCTCATATTCACAGTTTTGCATTCAAATTGAAGAATTCCTTCCAAACCATGGCTGAATTGTGCAAATGATGTCCATATGTCACTTTTGTTTGCAAAATGGTTAGCACTAAGTTCATGTGTTTGCTTTTTAGATGCAAGGCATGTCATCATGCAGAAATATCTGCAAGCATGGAGCCAGTCTTTGTATAAAGGTTACGCTAAACGACTAATTACATTTTTACAGTTCTACAAAAAAAAGTTTTACGTATGCTCTATGGCCAAAAGTATGTGGACACCTGACATCACACCCCTATGTGCTTTTTAAACATTCCAAGACCAAGGGCATTAATATGAAGTTGATCCTCCTTTGCTGTTATAATAAGCTCCACTCTTCTGGGAAGGCTTTCCACTAGATTTTGGGGCGTGGCTGTGGAGATTTGTGTTCATTCAGCTACAAGAGCATTAGTGAGATCAGGTACTGATGTTGGTGAGGAGGTCTGGGGTGCAGTCAGTGTTCCAGTTCATCTCAAAGGTGTTCAGTGGGGTTGAGGTCAGGGCTCTGTGCAGGACGCTTGAGTTCTTCCACTCCAACCTTCACACACCATGTCTTCATGGAGCTCGCTTTGTGCACAGGAGCATTGTCATGCTGGAACAGGTTTGTGTCTCTTAGTTCCAGTGAAGAGAAATTGTAATGCTACAGCGTGGATCTGCTCCTCCAACCACACGCTGATGAAATTCTGGTCACTAAATAAACCATCACAACATCTTAGGCCTACAGGGATCCTTCCAGATCTTAGTCCTGCCATATTGAGGCCTACGAGCTCCCTCTTTCTCTTCATTGACTTCAGTTATACTGACAAATAAAGTTATACTAATATTCCAGTGTTAACCATTCATTCATTCATTCATTCATTCATTCATTCATCTTCAGGGTCACGGAGTATTGATTATTCCTTGGCCCTTTTTAAAATGCTCGGCCATCTGTTTGTTTTTTTGGTCATAGCAGAGTTTCCAAAATGGAAAAAAAAATTTCAGTAAAGTGCAGAGTGGCATCAAGTGCTTTTTTTTCACCTCCCCATCAATCAGATTGTAAGTTGGCGGGCAAGCGAGAAAACCAACATGGAAGACAGAGTTCTGGTGAAAACACGAGTCTTGTTAGTGAATGAATATGAAGAGGTTTATGACTTGCTGAATTGCTAGTGGCAAACAACCTCCTCCTCATCACCAGAGTTACACCAATCTTTATTTCTTCTGCATTACTGATGATGATGATTCTGATCTATAGTTCTAGCTAGGCTAGTTAGTTAGCTGAAACTAGCTAGGACTGGTTACTGTGTGTGTGTGTGTTGTGAGCTGTTCACGTCAAAGAGCTTTTGGCAGCATTGTGTCATTTATGAGCCACCAGACTCCAAGAACATAACGTAAGCAGAAAAATAAAACAAACTCAAGTGGTTGAAGCGTAAATTCCATGAAATCCACTATAAATCCGAGTTGTTATTCCAGCATTCTTGCAAAATATCTTATGAATGACGCAAAGCTGTACATTGACACTGACAAAAGTATTCCAACAATGTACCAGGTTCGGAGTGTGTGAATGGTTCAGATGCTGATGTTGGCTGAACTGAACTATAACAAGCTATAAACAAGCTATAAAATAATTTGAGGAAAAAAAAAAACAACTGGTTATTTATAAGGCGTGCTTAATAGCTACATACAACAGAGTCTTCCACGGTGCCACACAAACATTTATACGATTATAAAAGTTATTGCTTTATTATTAAATTCAGTGGACGTGCGTAAAGGAATTGTGTGTGAGTCTCGATTTGGCACGCGAGAGTTTTAGGATACGGTGCCATGAATAAACCACTCGTCAGCCTTTTAATGCCATCTGCTATTGTGTTTTGTGTAACTTCTGGAAATGCTTCTGTTTCCCGTCAGCAACGTGACGAAAGCTTGCAGTTATTCTAAGAGTGCTCTTGAAATCCAGATTACAGCCTCGGCCCTAAGCGTAGCCGTGATTTAAGACAGCAACTCTGTTTGTTCATTGCTGTAAAGTTTCCCTTCACAGATGAGAACATGTAATTCTTTTGTTTTGAGTTAACTTAAGGGTCTGGGGATGGAAGCGAAACCTGGTTACACAATCCAATTCAGAGATGATTAGAATGGAGACGAGGAGGAGAAATTCATTCATCACTGGGGTGTGGAACAGCGTGTTCCTGGGTTATAGTCTGGATGTGTGTACGTGTGTGTTATGGAAGTTCAGGCGTGCTTATTTTTACAGGGTTTAGGAATATCCTGGGATTTGAACATACAACCTTCTGGTCACAATTCACCTTTAACTTTAGGGAAGGTGTTTGGGGTAGACTTTTTTTATTCATTTATCTTCAGTATGTGCTTTTTCCTGGGGCCTCATTTATAAAACTTTGCATGGATTTCATAGACAACATGAAAGCGCTATCAGCCCTCTTCTGCATACATGAGCTCACGGATGCTAGTGATTGGCTACTGTCTTTGTGTTTGACCAGGGAGGGAGAGTATGCCACCCCTCCTACCCAGAGAGCACAGCCAATTTTGCGTCCTTGGCTCCGACCCAGGTACGGCGATGCCTTTGTTAGGATTCGAACTTGCGATCTCTGGACAATAGGTACTCCATCTGTACAGTATTTTTTGAAAAAGTCAGCGGTGAGGAAACTATGTGTTCATACACCGAGACTAAACGTGACACCATCACAACCTGACTTCCAGAGTGTTGAATTACTAACCACTGAGTCACCGATGACGGATCTGATATTAGTTAATGATTGATGCTAAAATTGTGTGCGTCTTTGGGATTTCATGAATTTTATCACAGCATGTAAACACGGATCATTAGTAAGAAAGATGGCCAGTTTTGGGTTTGAAGTCCTTCCACGTGGACTCTTTCAAATGGATTTGAAAGCCAAAACTTTTTTCATCAGAACCGCACTTTGGCAAAAAAACTTGGTTATTAGAAATTCTTGATGCACACACGACCTTAAACCTGAGCCAAGAAGCGGTTAGGATGGAGAAAGTGAGCGACAGAGGCTGAGATACGGTGAGGAAAGAGAAAGAAATCACGCTATCACAGCAGGTTAGTACACTTTGTGCTGCAAAACTCTTGGGAAAGAAATTTGACCGTAGCAAGGTTATCGAGTTACATACCGCATGTTTATTTATCTATTTATTTCTTCATTTACTTGCATTCTTTAAAATTATTTAATACGTTTTTCCCGTACGCTGACCCCATTTGTTCTGGTTGTGTTGTGAGGAATGTCCACAACAAGACGAATCTGTTTCCAACAACTCAGCCTGAACTGCGATGCACTCAACCATCACCTGTCTACTGCCAGACTTTAAACACAACTTAAGATCAGGTTAAACACACCGCAAGCAGTCTGCTGCGTTTATCCCACAAAGATCAGCAACACTGTGTCGCTTTCTAAAGTGACTTTAAACTGTCTTTATTCCAGTGTTAGGTATGTGCACTACTGTAAAACACTTCCATATGTATATCTTTAAAATAAAATCATATATTATATATTATATTATAAGATCAAATTAATGTTAACCGTAAACCAAAAATGATTTGTGTGGTTTGTGTAGCATTTCTGAGGTTTTGGGGGGGTAAACAAAAATAAAATAAATTAAAACAATAAAAAAAAGTAATAAATTAAAAATACAAAATTAATTCTACTCCGTTAAAATAATAAATCTAACTAAAATAATATTAAAAAATACATTTAAAATAGGTAAGAAAAATAAACTAATCACAGTGATAAATTGTACACTGTCATATTTGTGTATATAAAATTTTCCTCAAAATATGTGTCAAAATTTGATCGCTGGTTTCCAGCTACAATTCGTTCTAGAGATTAATTTTATTATATAACATCATTTTCGATGCCAGACAGCTTTCTCGGGTAATTCAGGATCAGCTCCAGTGTTCCAGATCATTCCGCTCTCATTTAGTGGCTAACGAGTGTTAATTTCACACACTGCCACGGTTTTCCTCTGCTCTGCTGATGCCTGTGGAGTGTTTTGACGTTGGCTCTGTTGCAGCATGCGTGGCTGTATGTACAGAGGCCAGGTGTGCGTGTGTGTGCGCGCGTGAGTTTTTATATCTTGGTGGGGACCAAATGTCAAAAATAGTTCATATCTGACAGGTTTGATCTTGTGAGGAGATTTGGTTGGTCGTCATGAGGAAAATTTTTTAAAACGAAGGCTACAGGTTTTATTTACAAAAACTAAAATGTTTCCTTGGACTCCAGGCATATCATGAATTAGCTACATTAATAATTTTGTGAGTGGAAGGTCTTCACAAGGATAGTAACACAAACTTAAACGTATGTGTGTGGGTTTTTTAAATGTATTTATTTATTTATTTATTCTTTTAGATTTTGACATTTGTCAGATTCACCTTTTTTTTTGGTCCAACTGCATGTTTTTGCAGGAGAAATGTGTGTGTGTGTCTGTAAATGAGTAGAAAGATGGAGAGAAGCTGTGAGAGTGAGAGAATGCCAGATGTGTGTCTTGTCACTGAAATGTTGGAAATGTGCAGGTGTGTATTTTACAGCTGCACAGAATAAAAAGGTGGCTTCATGGAGCTCATTGGCTCGTAGATGTACACGACATACGACGTACCGACCCTCCTGAGATCCCCAAGTGTTTCAGATGGAAACTATTAAAGCCTAATTAATGGTGTGTTTATTAACCTAGGCATTGCTTTGTAAGTTTCTAAGTGAAAAGACTGATGTGGCGTTTAAAATACAGCCCTGTGTTAAAATGTCTGTTAAAAACGCTATGTAACATTAGAACAGAAGTCATTAAAATCGTGATCTTGATTTGTTTCTCAATGCAATCTAAGTGAAGAGCAGCGTCGTTTCTGTAGCCTCTACTCAGCAACCATTTAAAAAAAAAAAAAAACAGAGCATTGCTATTCCACTTTATCCACTGGGACCAGCGAACAAAGACGTTCTGACAAATCCTGGAAAAAAAACTTTATTATTATTATTTTGTCATTATTATAGCAACAGCAGTTATAGGAATCCTGAAAGTTATTTAATCAAATAACAAAATAAACTTTTTCCTGGATGTTGGCTTATACTACAGCGATTTGCCAATGATTACAATTTTTAATTTATTAATGAATGGCACACTTTTTAATGTTATGGAACGGAAGAGTTTACTCTTTCCGGTTTCTCTGTAACATGACAAGCTGTGGTTTTTTTTTTTTTTTGGTCTCATTAACTCATTAAGAAGATCTGTTTAGTTGCTATAGGAACGAACTTCCATGTCGGAAAACGTACTGACTGATACAAAGCACCTACACTTGAGAAATTATATAAATGTCAAATAAACTAGAAACAGAAATTATTAATTATTTAAGCGTTTAATATTAACATTGCCGCTTTTGCACACTGCACTCTTGCACACCCCACACTGCTAAGATTTCTGTAAGTTTTATACTAAACAGCACATACTTTTGCTCTGGATTTCATCTACTACATACTAATGTTTTACAAGCAGCTAAAAGGTGTCTAATATGTGATCCCCTGTTTTCATTCTGCATTAAAATCTGTCAAGGCGTGTTTTTTCAAGGTTTGATTTTTTTATGTTTTTAAAAGCTATATAATGTAACCAAGGCTTAAAGGATTGACTGAAATCCAGTGAAATGCTTGCTCAGGATTTGGCAGAGTTATCTGGCAACCGAGTCGATGCTCTGACTGTGAGATGAAGTCTGATGAGAAATGATGGTGTAGGGTGTGTAGTGGAAGATTGTAGTACACTTAAGACCTCCAAGCATGATGTCTTATTGGCCAGCGGTCCAAATGTGACAATTTTTCCACATGAAGGTACCAGTGTGTTAGAAGAGCGAGCCGGTGAGAAGAACCGTGATGCCTCCCTCTCTGCGGGTTGCTACACAGTCGCAGATGTGGCTCGCTCGTGGTCTGGGGTGCAATTCAGCCAACGGTGCAGAGCCACAGATCTTAAAGAGGGGTCTGGGAAGCCTAGCCAGACTCCTTCCAGAAACGTTAAATAAATGCCTCTTTACGGAAAATGTCATCATTTCACTAATTATCCATTTTTCTTTTGTTACATAACACTATTTATTATTAGGCTTTGATTTTGTGAAGCGTCTGCCAAACAAGTTCCTGTGAACAAGCTTTCACTATAAAAACAATAATGTTTTAATATAAATATTATATATAATATATGTAATATAAATATTATATGTATTATAGAAAAACTTACTCTAGACTTTAAAGATGTGGAGGAATCTTCCAGGTCTTGCTTGATGCTGACTAAGTTCTTTCCCCTGAGATGGTGTAGTAGCATATTAGCTCATAAAAAACTGCATGCTTACGAGAAGTAACTCCCTGTTGTTGTTCTTCTTTCAGCTGCTCCCGTTAGGGGTCACCACAGCGGATCATTGGTCCACATGTTTGATTTGGCACAGTTTTTACGCCGGATACCCTTCCTGATGCAACCCTCCCCAATTTTATCCAGACTTGGGACCGGCATTGGGAGTGGACTGTCTTGTGCAATCCCAGAGGCTGGGGTTGGTTCCCTGGCCGGGAATCAAACCCAGGCCGCGGCAGTGAGAACGCCAAGGCCTAACCACTAGTCCTCCAGGGACCCCTGAGAAGTAACTCCCTGTAGCCTCTCCTAATTCACGATAAAGTGGAAGTTACTTTTTCAGAGGAGAAAGTATGGACTTCACTTTTAACTTTTGATATGCAGGCATAATGAATGGAGAGCCTCGTATGGAACAGCAGACTGTGTAATAAAGTAGGCTGTTCATGATAAAACACTGCTTTCTAGCATGTGAGGTGTTTTATGACAAATGGCCTGCAGTCAGTTGAATGTGTTGAATGCGTGATATTAGGCTAGATAATGAGATATTGACAATAGTATCAGGAATCATCGATAGAGTCTAGCTATTGGGATGGCTATCATGTTGGAGGGTTTAAATGTCTTTCAGAGAAAGTGGTGTCTGCAGCTTTAAGACTGACAAAAATGTGCGTCTGAGCGGGTCAACAGAAAACCTTCCAGAAATCATGAGTTCAAATCCTGACGATGCCATGGCCATCCGTGGCCACGAATCCAAGAGCGTGAAATTGGCTTCCCTGTCAGTCACAGAGACCTGAGCTAAACGTGGGCGTTTGTGAGTTCATGCATGTAGAAGGCGACTGATAGCACTTTCCTCCAAGTGTGTTAAGCAGCACGAGCAGCAGTTCAGCGGCATGAGCAGTGATTTCACGTGTCTCGGAGGAAGCACGTGTTAGTCTTCACCCTCCCAGATTGGTAGCTGTCGTTTGCCAGGGGAGAGCTGGCTGGTGGGTGGGAATTGGCCAAGACTAAATTAGGGAAAACATCCAGGGGGAAAAAAGATTGATGAAAATAAATTGTATTGTCTCGTAATATGTGTTTCCTTTTCACCTGTTTTGTAGTCCTATACAAACCTTAATAGCCCGATGTCTGAGAAAACATCCTTCTCTGATAAAAAGAAATCTCTCTCCATCAACTGCATCATAAAAAAAAAAGGCTCAGCAAAGACTTGTTTATTGTGCAACAACTCAAAGAATTCAATCCCCCCACACACATTTAACATTGAGTCCATTTTGACATTCTCCATAGTTGTGTGGTTTGGTGCTGCTTCTGCTCAAGCCAAGAGAAGACTTCAGCGCATCATCTGCTCTTTGGAAGAGATAACCGGGTGTAGCCTGCCGTCCATCAGTGCATTGTACAAGTCCAGACTGCGGAAGCGTGTGCAGAATATCAATGCAGACCCTTCGCATCCCGGCCATCACCTATTTGAGCGATCACAGTCTCGGAAACGCTACAGAGCGGCCACAACCAAGACACTCGTGCACTTTTGACCCCACATTTCTGCATAAACACTGTATATTACATTATAACTGTCTATATTCGCACCTTCCTACCTTGTGTCTACTGTGTGACCTGTATAGCCTTCACTGACCATCACGCCCATACGTGCTTGCTGAACATCCCATTCCAGATTTATTCCCTCTTTGCTGTTATAATAAGCTCCACTCTTCTGGGAAGCTTTCCACTAGATTTTGGGGCGTGGCTGTGGGGATTTGTGTTCATTCAGCTACAAGAGCATTAGTAGATCAGGTACTGATGTCAGGTGAGGAGGCCTGGGGTGCAGTCGGTGTTCCAGTTCATCCCAAAGGTGTTCAGAAGGGTTGAGATCAGGACTCTGTGCAGGACACTCGAGTTCTTCCACTCCAACCTTCACACACCATGTCCTCATGGAGCTCGCTTTGTGCACAGGGGCATTGTGATGCTGGAACAGGTTTGAGCCTCTTCGTTCCAGTGAAGGGAAATTGTAAAGCTACAGCATGCAAAGCCATTCTATACAATTGTGCGTCCAACTTTGTGGCAACAGTTTGAGGAAGAACCACATGTGTGTGTGATGATCAGGTGTTCACATACTTTTGGCCATATAGTGTATGTCCATTTATGTACGCCAATTCTGCCGAGTTGAATTCCTAGTACATACAAGTGTACCTCGCTGATAAGGTGCTTCTTACTCCTGGAATAACTTTGCTCTTAAAACATAAACAGGTGCTTAATTTAAGAAAATGTAACAATGTGTTGTTTATCAGTACAATAAGTACAATTTCATAACTATCTCCACTGCTGTTCACCTCAGAGCACATATACGTGTAGTTTACATGTTATACCGCATACGATCGCATTAATCGTTAATGTTTGGAGACTCTGATTGGTTCAGACGTTCTTAATGTTTCAGTCCTGATGATCTCACAGCTATTCACGAGAGCATCACACTCACAATTGCAGCAGGTTTAGACATATTACTGTTGTTTTATGAATGCCTGTTTTCCTAATACTAGTATTTATAGTCATTAGGAAGTAAGCGACCTCCAGATCTTTTTTTTTTTTAAACACATATCACTATCCACAGTGTGTTTACTGAGCATGTGTATTATTTGTGTGTGTGTGTGTGTGTGTGTGTGTGTGTGTGTGTGTTGCAGATCATGGATGAAACAAGCACTCAGATCGCCTGGCCTTCCAAACTGAAGATCGGAGCCAAATCCAAAAAAGGTACTTCTCTAACTAAAGCACACACACATTGTAGGAAACCATGCCTTTTCTCTTGCATTCACACACACACACACACACCATGTGGAGTGTACATCACAGATTTATAGTGCGGTTCTAAAAATAGCCATCCCATGCTGATTGCAAAAAAGCCCATGCTGGAATTCTCTTCCCCTTCATTTGCTGCACTCACACACACACACACACACACACACACACACACACACACACACACACACACACACACACACACACACATAGACACACACTTGTACATATGCACCCACACAGACTGAAGTTTGGAGTGTGTGTAGCTGTTTTGGTCTGGGTTTGGGATTTATAATGTTATGTGGGACAGGGCAGAGTATGATATGGTAGGTGTGTATGCTTCTGAACACCACACACACACACACACACACACCGGTGCTGAGTTGTCTTTGGGGTGTGTTAGTGTCTTAGTGTAACCTCAGAAAGCAGTTGCTTTTCCTACCATATGGAACTCATCAGCTGTCGGTATGCGAGTGTGTGAACGAGTGTTTGTGTGTGTTATAATGCTGTGTTTTCAGTTAGAAAGTGTGTATAACTACACACACACACACACACACACACACACACACACACACACACACACATATTCAGGCTCTGGCCATCATGCATGAACATTTGTGCATTAAGTTGTTTTTATAGTCAGTTAAAGAGTTTATAGAACAGTACACACGCACACGCACAATGCACACACACCACGCACACACACCACGCACACACATCTGTGTGAGAGTTATAGAGTAATGGGAATTAAAGTGAGTGAGTGAGAGGGATGTGTGATGGAGAGTGGAGACGAAAGGCAGTAATTTACTTTCACTTTCTTTTCTCTTTATCCTCTCACACTTCGAGAGTTTACAAAACACACACACACACACACACACACACACACACCCCACACATGTATATCAGCAGCCCCAACAAAATTGTGTCTCTCTGTGTGCCTCTAGTGTTTCTGTGTGTCTCTGGGCATGTTTGAGTCTCTGCTTGTTTGTCTGTCTTTGCTTTTTTCTGTCTCTGTGCCTGAGTCTGCATGTATGGTTCTGTGAGTGCGTGTGTGTCTGTGTCTGTGTGTGTATCTCTGCGTCTTGGTGTGTGTCTTTGTCTTGGTGTGTGTCTTTGTCTTGGTGTGTGTCTTTGTCTTGGTGTGTGTATCTGTCTGTGTCTGTGTGACACTGCATGATTCTGTGTGTGTCGGTGAGCGTGTATGTGTGTGTGTGTGTGTGTGTGTGTGTGTGTGTGTGTGTGTGTGTGTATGCATTTGTAGCCCTTTAGGGTTAAACAGGTTAAACACATTTTTCTGGTCAGTTGATAAATATGAAAGGACAAATCTGTTCATCCTCTACATTCTTAATGCCTTGTTTTGTGTGTGTGTGTGTGTGTGTGTGTGTGTGTGTGTGTGTGTGTGTGTGTTTAAACTGCCCTCAGACCCTCACATTAAGGTCAGTGGAAGGAGAGATGATGTGAGAGAAGCGAAAGAAAGGATCCTGGCCGTTCTGGACACTAAGGTGAGGCGCACAGCAGCTCATTATTGATTTAAACTCTACATCCAGGCCAGGGTGTGGCACGGTGACGCAGCGGATGCAGGGATCACGGTGGATCTGGGAATACTGAGAGCATGGATGGGATGCCAGTTAATCGCAAACTCAGTTTTTGGAACTACTACTCAGCACTTCTCTGGGGCAGTGACAGCTTTTTTTCATGAGCCAAATTTTTTTTCAGTGTTCCACAGGTTTATGCATCAAATAATTAAATCCATGTGAAAAGTAAAACCCTTTTGTGAAGTTTGTGACCTTTTGACCCCTGCAGAGTAAACGTGTGACGCTGAAGATGGACGTGTCGCACACAGAGCACTCACACGTGATCGGGAAGGGAGGGAACAACATCAAACGCGTGATGGAGGAGACGGGCTGCCACATCCACTTCCCTGACTCCAACAGGAACAGCCAGGGGGAGAAGAGCAATCAGGCACGCGCACACGCACACACGCACGCACACACACACGCACGCACGCACGCACACACACACACACACACACAGACAGACAGACAGACAGACAGACACAGAGATGCACGTGCACACACAGAGACAGAGATACACAGACACAAAGAAACAGACAGACCCACACACAGACAGACACACATGCACACAAAGAAACAGAAAGACAGACCAACACACACAAGCACGCACACACACACAGACATACAGACACAGGGACGCACACACAGAGACAGAGACACACAAACAGAGACACACATGCGCACAAAGAAACAGAAAGACAGATCGACACAGACATACAGACACAGAGACACACAAACACAGACACAAAGTAACAGACAGACCCACACACAGGGAGACACACAGAGACAGATACACAAGCGCACAAAGAAACAGAAAGACAGACAAACACACACACACACACACACACACACACACACACAAACAGATAGATGCACACACAGAGACACACACACAGGCAGAGACAGACAGACAGACAGACAGACCCATGCACAGAGAGACACACAGAGGGAGACATATACACACACACACACACACACACACACACACACACACAATGAAAGAGACAGAAACACACAAAGAAACAGTATTAAAGTACATGGATTAACAGATCTTCTTACCTGTCTTTCTCTCTCACACACTATTCTTTATTTCTCTCTTGCTTGCTCTCTCTGTTTCTCTCTCATCCTCACTCCGTCACCTCATTTCTCTCTCTCTGTCTCTCTCTCTCTCTCTCTCTCTCCCTCTCTCAGGTGTCTATAGCAGGGCAGCCAGCAGGAGTGGAAACAGCCAGGGCTAAAATCCGGGTAATGTTTGTATATAACATGCCACTTGTTCTGTTTCTCCATTTCTTTGCTTCCCCCTGGTGGTCTCTAAAGGAAATACAGCACTGTGTTGGTTTATGGGTTTATCCTTCAGCTGGCAACATTTAAATGTTTACTTCTACTTCAATGCTGTAATTTGTTCATGTACTGCATCTTGTAATCTGTTCTTTTCTGCATTCCTGCTGTTGTCAGGTTCATTATAATATCATAATTATTATAAAAGTTAAACCACAGCGCTGCTGAATTCTCAAGTATGAGTGATTGACATTCCGTAACTTTAAATGGTTAAAAAGCATGATACATTGTCCTTTAATTTATTTTTTAAAAAGTGTTAGCATCATAAAATTCTTTTAATATAAGATGAATAACACACTTCTGGACGTGTCATTATAGGAAAATAATCAGTGTTGGGATGGTAACGGCTTTCCTACCCCATCGTTTATTATTTTCCTGTAACAGCACACTCCAAAGTGTTTTATTTCTTACGTAATATTGGAATAAGTGATGATTCCAGTGCGTCTTTGTCAGAATGAAGAGACGTAACATTGGATACATTATTACTTCTCTCTCTCTCTCTCTCTCTCTCTCTCTCTCTCTCTCTGTAGGAGTTGATGTCGCTGGTCTTGATGTTTGAGTGTGGGGGATTTGTTGAGTCTCTAGACCTCAGCTCTCCGGTCATCCAGCACATCGCGCAGTCTTGCGGCGTCGCCATTACGTGCAAGCCGCCCTCCCATATCTACGGCACCACCGCCGTCGTCCGTGGCAACCAAAGCAACGCTGCAGCAGTCAAGGTACCACAAATAATAATAATAAAAAAACTTATGATATAAACTTCACCATCAGATGCTCATGTATCGTGACACTGTATTGTATACACTGTCAGCTGATGTGGCAGTATGATATAGATACACATAAAGATTAAAGCACGTAAAAATACACTTCTCCATATCACTTCTGGAACCAGTTGTTTCATTTTGTTCACTTATTGCTTGTCAAATATGTCTTGAATTTAAAAAAGTGATCTGTTTGTAATCTGCAAATCTTCTGCAAAACTAAATACTGCAATACGTATTGTATAGTGAAAATGTCTGTCGTTGTATAATATATTTTTGTCATATCACACACCCCAAATTTTTCATTAAATATTTCCCATTGTTACATAAATTAACACTGCAGCACATTAGCGGTCACATGACCTCGTTTGAAAGCACAGTGTCACAATCATTATGACTTATAATAAGTAATTTGGTATTTATTTGTGACTCGGGCAGCCAGGCAGAGATGAGTGAAGGGAAGGGGAGGATACAGTGGGGTTTTTAGTCCTCTTTTAGAGAAAGAGAGAGAAACTAGGTCACTGTGTGGTAAGTTCATGTGAAAGGGATTACGACGTGTGGCTTAATGTGCAGCCTCCAGCAATTCCACTACAAACAGCAGCTATTCGATCCCACTCGCGCTCAGCACGGCCAGACCCTCAGCTTAGAACGAAAGAATAAAATACAGACTTTAGAGTAAGCTGAAGTGCTTTTCGTTACATATCTCAGCCGAAGAATTGTGTCCTCTGACCTGCCTGCTGGTGGAAAAAGCTCTTAAATTTTTGTGCAGAGTGTACACAGATGTGCTAGCACCTACGATTTAACCGTAGAAATTGCTACAGCGATGCAGGAGACACCTGAAAGTGACGCTTTTCTGCAGTCAAACCAAACACGATTCAGATTCGCTCGGTGGGAAAGACAGTTCTCTGAAGGAAATATCGAGTGGGCGGGGCTGCAGCGTCTTGTCAGTTAAAGTGCAGGGTACAATGTGCTGTTTATTGGTTATGCTGTTAGCATGGAGTAATAACATAAACATTAATGGGACAAAAACTAAACTAGACTACACCAAAAACTATACCTAATCACAATGTCTCTGCTATATCTTTACAAACCTCCTACACAGAATTCCAAATAATCCCAAATTGCTCTTGTGCTAAAATATAGTGAAATAGTTTTTTTTAAATAGTTATTTTTTGTTGAAAACAGATGTTTTTTTACCTCCAAAATCAGCTGTATCTTTCAACACTTCTAAACTGCATATGTAATTTTGCACAGGAATCTGTGTGTGTACATGTGTGTATGTGTGTGTATATATATATGTGTGTGTGTGTGTATGTGTGTATATGTATATGTAAAAAAATGTGGATATGTTTTATAATAATAATAAAGGCCTCTCAAGGCGCTTTACATAGGAAAAGAAAATAGTAAGAGAAGCACACAGCATAAAATAAAGTATATATGCATGTATCAAAAACAGCTAATAATAAAATACAATTCAATAACAGTAATATTAATAATAATAATTTTAAAAAAGTTATCAAGCTAAAGCTAAAGATTCCTAAAGAAATAAGTATTGAGAGAATATTTATGTTTTTTGTTCTTATGTTTTTAAATCATTTATGTGTGAAAGGGTTAATGTACCATACAGTTAAGCATTGTATACTGATGTTTTTCATGACTCTAGTACTTCGGTGATCTGAATACCTGTTGTGAAACTTTTGTGTGTGTCTGTGTGTGTCTGTGTGTGTCTGTGTGTGTCTGTGTGTGTCTGTGTGTGTCTGTGTGTGTGTGCAGCGTGGTGCGGCTCTGCTGTTGGATCACCTGGCTGGCTCCATGTCCGGCTCCGTGACGGTTAGCACTCAGCTGGACATCGCGCCTCAGCACCACCTGAGCCTGCTGGGCCGAAACGCCGCCAACCTCAAACACATCAGCCAGCGCACTGGCGCCCACATCCACTTCCCCGACCCCAGCACGCCCTCACACACTCACGCTCACACACGCCGCTCCAGTGTCTACATTCAGGGCAGCATCGACGCCGTGTGTGACGCCAGGCAGCAGCTCATGGTATAGACACACACACACACACACACACACACACACACACACACACACACACACACTGAGTCCATCACTGCTGTACACTCCCAAACACAGTCCAGTTAGTTAGTTATAGTTAGTGCTTTTTACTAAAAACGCTAGAACACTTTCTTCCTTACCTCCATCGCCTCTGGCTTGCGGGATAAAATTTATAAATTTTTAAATTATGAATTTATATCCTGAATTTATATATTTCAGTAAAGCTGCTTTGTGACAATGTCCATTGTTAAAAGTGCTATACAAATAAAATTCAATTGAATAGAAAGAATCTTTTCTAACATGAAGGACATAGTCACAGAAAAAAAAGTCTTCAAATTTAATTTCCTTCGAATGGGACAGAATGAGGGGGAAAAAAAAAGAAAAGACATGATCGTGCCATTTAGGTGAACTTTGTTAACCTTGTGAATTTAGGAAGCTTGAAAGCATGTGAGCTAATAAAATAAAATGGGAAGACTGTGGAGTCTTCTTTATGGAGAGGAAAAAACCAAATTGAAGGATCTGCTAATGATTAACTAGCACACACACACCAAACGTCTCACTCTTTCCTTAACGGAACATTTTGTAAAAATGCAAACTGCTGATATATCTGATGTAAGTATGCTTACTCGTCTGTTCTAGCCCATGGGCCGGGCCCATTAAATCTGGCCCACTAAATGAATATAGAATCCGTACTCTAAATTAAAATAATCTTGTGTACTGTAATTGAATTGAACGATTTAAAAAAGAGAGTGTTATTCTGTGTTATTCCACTAGGGGGCACATAGCAACAAACTCAGAGCTGTAATTGCAGCTACTGAGAAAATGTGCTAATGAAATACAGTTCTTCATTAGCAAGCTAAAAGTGTGATGCTATAACAATGGTTTTTTTAAAAAAAGAACTAATTTAGGGGTTTTACAGTGACGGATTGAATACTTATGCAATCATAGCTACGTTTTTTAGTGTATAAATAATTTTGTGTACTATACAGAATTTTATCTTTAAGATAAATGGAGCTAAAAGAAGCTTTTTTTGGTCCAGCACCACTTTATCTTCGGCCTAACTGTAATGCGGAGCTTCAGATGAGTTTGACAGGACTGGAATACGAGGAATCCCTCCATGATGACATATCTAGAAGCTGATAGTAAATTGTTCGTGATAGGAAAAAAACTGGTTTGGTTTGGTTGTTTTCATTGTTTTCTCCTCTGTCTGGCTCACTAGCTGATGGGTTAAGATGGTCCCTGTTTACGTAAAACCCATAATTTACAGTTGTATGATTTTGCTAAGTATTTTCAATAAAGAGAAATTTCTCCAGCATCCTTTTTTCTCTGATAAAAATGACACCAAAGAGAAAAGCAAAACTATGCAGTATGCAGGCGAAAGTTTGGACACACTAGACTGAATTATACATTTATCACTGTTTTAAGGACATTTTGTGTTCACACCAGTGACATGCGACCAATCGGTTTCTTTGTACATGTGTGTGACACGGAGCTGTGATTTCAGCGACAATGCGGCAGCACAACAAGCGACATGTGACTTGAGATTTTTTCAGAATTAGTTATGATGCAGAAAAGCAACAAATCCAGAAACAGTTGACACGAATGATTCCTCAGTCCAATTATATGGCACACGTGATACGACATTTATTTATTTCCCCTCTAACAAGTTTATTTCTTACCTGCAATTAGTTCCTATGTTCTGCTTGAATTGATAAAATGGAAGGAAAAGCTTATAACTGTGTTTTCATCTTATCCTGTTATATATACAGTACGACCTCTCGTTAAATGTATATAGAGATGTTATGAAGATAAATAAAGCTGGGATGGAAGCAACAGAGATCGTTGGTAATCTGCTAATACGAAGCGTGGCTCGTAACGTACATAAAACAACCAAACAATTATGTACATAAAACAACCAAACAACGTTATGTGATGGGTTTTTACACTTTATGCCCTTTATTAAAATAGAAGAATTCATTTCAAATACATTTTAAAGACAAATAATCTGTGTTCTGCTGTAAATCGTGTGCTGTAGGCTACATTTTAGCTACAACCCTTTCTCATCTGAGCTAAAATCACTGGACGGACGGGACACGCCCACAAGCGACAACGGTAGCGCTTGCTCCACGCCCACAAGAGACTTCACTCGCTAGTGTGAACGCAGGGAAGGGTTTATGGTTGAAATTTGTTTCCAATACAAATGTAAATAGTGAAATTAACACCCATGTATAAATTTATTTCTGACTCAAAAAGTTTTCTACTCGAAACTAGATTTTACTTTACTTTAAACATTTTTTCCAAAACAATTAATTCCCATTAAGCACTTAAAGAAGCACTTAATGATCCCTGACGAAGCAGGTTGAGAACACATCAAGAGTGTTTAAAGCTTCATCAGGGAATATGGTAAAGAATTTTAAATAAAATAGTATTGAGTAAGCACATTGCTTACTGTATAATTGCATGTGTGTTATTTCATAGTGTTAATATTTTCATTATTATTCTAACATAGAATAAATAGTAAAAATGAAGACCTACTCTAAGCAGGGGTGGACAAACTTTTGACAAAGTAGTGGACAAAGTAGTGTCTGGGCATTTAGGGTCAAAAAAGGGAGCAAAAATACAAAATTGTGCATCAACTGATTTTTGCTCGAACATGATAAAAATAGTGATTAAGTCATTTGAATAATAATAAACTGATTAAAATTTTATATTTTAGTCCACTAATCGCTTTGTTGCTGAAAAGCTTCCCAGTTTTCCAGCCATTTAAGTAGATAGATTAGAATTTCTATTTATAATTTCTTTTTAAACACAATCTCTCTTTCCAGTTTTTTTTTTTTTATTTTTTATAAAGAATTAAAACTCTTATCAGGCACTAGCTTGTAGCACACACATAACTGTCTTTCTTTTGGTTTTATTCTGCCATTATCGTCTCCTTTTTTGATTTCACACACTTCTTTTTTTAGTGTTCTGGCTGTTCCTTTGCTTTCTTTATCACTCCCTGAAGCTCTCGTTTTCTTTTATTGACGTTTTTGTTTGGTGATCCTTTATTTTGGACTTGAGAAAGTCCCTAGATGACACTGCTTAAATTTTTGCTCCAAGAAGCATCTGGCCTGCCTTTACTCCTGCCAACAATCCATAAAGTGTAGACCATAGAAACACACGATACTATTCGACTTGAATATTTAAACCAGAATGAGCTTTACCTGGTGATTTGTCTCGAATCACGTCAGGAATTCGGACTCGGTCGCCCCGTCGAGACTGCACGTGGAGCAAAAGCTCAAAGGTTTAAGCAGGCAAATTAGTCACGCAGATGTTTGTGGGTGTGAGAGAAAGCAGGGCTGAAATGACAGAGTATCTCTTTCCCTGCGGCAATGCTCGGTTCAGCTGCGGTTCTGCAACTACAGCATATTTTCGTGCCGATTGAGCCGAATGAGAAATGCATGTGCTGTTATTTTCATGTCAAGAATGATTGCTCATAAAGGCAATGATGAGACTGTAGTTTTAGGGATTACAGATCTATAATCACACTGATAAAACTGATACCTTGCTTTTTAAGAGCATATCTGTATATGACAGCAAATCCTGATTAATTAGGGGATTAAACACCGTCGGTCGTTCTGTTATAGGAAAGTAATCCACGACGGCGTGGTGTGACGAAGCAGAGTCGCTGTTACCACCCTGAAGTGGATTATTTTCCAATAACAGCATGTCCTGAAGTGTGTTTTATTCCCCTTATCCTAGAGCAGTTTTTCACTGCACATTTGAATTTTAGTGTTGAATTAATATATGGTTACATTTTAAAGGATGTTTTTTTTCATTAATGGCAAATTTTCAAATTTCACACACACACACACACACACACACACACACACACACAGACCTATCATATATTTGGCACAGAAACAACAGCATTTGATGTGATGTGTGGATGTGTGTTGTAATTCTGTGCTTACACCATTTTATGTGTGTGCGTGCATGTATGTATGTGTGTGTGTGTGTGTGTGTGTGTGTGTGTGTGTGTGTGTGTGTGTGTGTGTGTGTGCGCGCGTGTGCGTGTATGTGTGAGACAGGGCTGCTTGCCCCTGGTTTTAATGTTCGACATTAAGGAGGAGGCTGAGATCGAGCCCCAGTGCATCGCAACTCTTATGGAGCAGCTAGACGTCTTCATCAGCATTAAACCCAAACCCAAACAACCCAGCAAGGTGATGCATGACCTGCTTGGATACACACACACACACACACACACACACACACACGTCAGAGGAAAAATACACACTGAGGCTGCATTCACAGTACCAGGTTTATATCAACATGGTTACCATGGAATCTTAGTTACTCTTGGTTTATGCTTCATCAGAAATGCTTCTGACATCTGTGTTTATGGCGGATTTGCCCTCCATATTTGTTTTCACTTACACTGTGAGTATGTTTCTCTGACAGCTCACTCTCTCTCTCTCTCTCTCTCTCTCTCTCTCTCTCAGTCTGTGATTGTAAAGAGTGTGGAGAGAAATGCGGTGAATATGTACGAGGCACGCAGGCTGCTCCTGGCTCTGGAGAGCGCATGCGGATCTTCTCCCAGTCCCCCCGTTTCTTCGCCTTTTCCTCTCGGGACCAGCAGCGTTCCTGTTAATGACCACGGCTCCTCCTCATCACTCCTCAACCCTGTTGGACTGGACGTCTTGGCCTCAGCTGGACTGGGACTAAGCACTCTGGGTAATGTAGTCAGTTTTTATGTGACTGTATTAAAGTTCAGAAGCTCAGCAATGCTGCATTGTGTCTGTTTTATAAAGTTTCTTCATTGTATCTGTTTTATTACTATTAGCTTAATGAGGTGAGAAGAGACCAGTTGAAAAAGAAGTACTGTAAAACTCCAGAGAGATAGACGCTCTTTTTCTAAACTGTTAAACACCTAAAATGTACACTCAGCGATTTTGGTTCATTTAGTAACTAAACCACTAGTGTTTCCTCCAAGGACACACTTCCAAAACACATTTAAAGGTACATTCAGTGATTTTAGTGGATGTTGCCTGAAAATACAGTACTGTGCAAAAGTCTTAAGCACATGCAAAGAAATGCTGTAGAGCAAAGATGCCTTCAAAAATAATGAAACTAAATGTTTCTACATTAAAAAAATACTAAGAGCAGTAAACAGTAATAAATGAAACAAAGTCAATATTTGGTGTGACGATCGTTCGCTTTAATAAATAATAGTATCTCAGGTACAATTCGTTGTACAGTTTTATAAGGAAATGAGCTGTAAGTGTTACTGAGCATCTTGCAGAAGCAGCCACAGTTCTTCTGGAGACTTTTACTGTCGACTCGCTTCTTATTTTTGCAGTGAAACCCAGCAGCCTTCATTATGTTTTTTTTTATCTGAAAAGTCTCTTATGTAATCTGCTGCTTTCTTTACTGACATACAAACGTTTTTCTGTAATATTTAATTTTGTGCTGGAAAACTAATGTTTGGAATCTAAAATGTTTTTGTACTGAATCAATAATGTAGAAGTCATAAAATAAACATCTGTAACAAAGTTTGTACTAAAAAAAAAAAAATAGGGTGCCTAAGACTTTTGCACAGTACTGTAAATTATTCAGAACTCAGTTTTATAACAAATACAGCCCCACAATTTAGTATTTTCTCCAAAGCCACACCTCCAAAACACATTTAAAGGTACAGTCAGTGATACGAGCAAAATTGGCCATGCTCTCTGGTTGGGCTGAGAGATGACGTACTCTCTCTCTCCCCTGTCAGTCAGAGAGACAATAGCCAATCGTGAGCATCTGTGAGCTCATGTATGCAGAAGAGGGTAGATAGCACTTTCTTCCAAGTGTGTCATGTTGCCCTGTGATGCAGCATGTGCAGTGGTTCAGAAAGATGCAGGTGGT
>NC_069719.1:4635750-4705750 GCF_027358585.1 Pangasianodon hypophthalmus | reverse complement strand
GGAACCTTTTTATGCTAAGTTAGTTGACCAGTTGATCATAATGGTAAAATTGTTGTGCATATTATTTAGACTGGTACATCATTAGCGGGAACTATATAGATTTCAGCACTCATTTGTGTATGTGTATATATGTGTGTGTGTGTGTGTGTGTGTGTGTGTGACTTAGCCATGGATCAGTACCTGAGCAGCAGTAACTATATGGAGTGTATCTCGTTCATGGGTGGCAGTAAGGCGTCTTCTCTGAGCTCCTCTCTTAAAGGTACAGACCTGCCCGAGCTCTTCAGCACTCTGGGACTGGGCAAATACACCGACGTCTTCCAGCAGCAGGAGGTGAGCACTAAAACTAGTTGTAGGTGTTTGTTTCCATTTTGAATGTGTATTTTTTTCCCTCCATTTTCTCCCTGATTTGGTCTTGGCCAGTTCCCAACCACTAGCCAGCTTTCCCTTACCAACCTCCGTATCGTTTCAAACTCCTGCTCATGCTTCATCAGAGGGCGGCATAACACACTCAGAGGAACTCTCTATCTGCCCTCTTCCACATACATGAGCTCACAGAGGCGCATGATTGGCCTTTTTTGATTGACAGGGGAGAGATGCCCCTCCCACCCAGAGAGCACAGCCAGTTTTGCTCTGGCTTCGGCAATGTCAGGATTCAAACTCAGGCGAATACTTTACTGTTGCGCCACTTAGGAGCATTTTGATTGTGTTTTAATGACTGTTAACTCTGTGTGTGTGTGTGTGTGTGTGTGTGTGTGTGTGTGTGTGTGTGTGTTAGATTGATCTGCAGACATTTGTCACGCTGACGGATCCAGACCTGAAGGAACTGGGAATCACGACGTTTGGAGCGCGTAGGAAAATGCTGCTGGCTATCTCAGGTGAGAAATGCTAATGTGTGTATAATGTTAATAATATCAATCTGGTCCTATTTAAGTTCCTGGGCTTTAGTTTTTACTTAAAGTAGGTAAAGTTTTAGTTAAAGTAGGGACTTTAATGAGACTAGGACCTACAAAGTGGAACATGCTGCAATGAACATCACTGATTTTTGAAAAGCTTCACTGAATATCTAACATTTCCACAACACTTGTTTTTATAGACCAGGAACTCTGTAGTTCTCGACCAGGAGAGTTCCGGAACGTCCTCAAGAGGTTTCGGAAACCTTGTGGAAACATTCTTTACTTTGAAGATCAAAGGCCCCTTGGAATTGAACACATTCCCTCAGGAATTTGATCTTCACTGTAAGCAGTAAACAGTGTTTCTACAAGGGTTCCGGAACATTCTCAGAAGATTCCAGAACTTCCTCAAAAGATTCCGGAACCCTTGTGGAAACCTGTGCACAGTGAAGATCAAATGCTTGATGGAATTAAACACATTCTCTCAAACCTTTAATCTTCATTCTAAAAAGAAAAAGTTTTTTCCACAAAGTTTCTGGAACTTTTGCAGAAGATTCTGTAATCCTTGTGGAAATTTGTTTACAGTTAAGATCAAAGGCCTGTTGGAATTCAACACATTCCATCAAGCCTTTGATCTTCACTGTAAAGAGTAAACATTGTTTCAGAGTACCGGAACTTGTTCTGATGGATCTGGAGCGAAACATTGTTTAGTGTGAAGATCAAAGGTCTGGTGGAATTAAACACATTCTGTTAGGCCTTTGATCTTTACTGTAAATGGTAAACAATTTTTCAACAGAGGTTCTGGAACTTCCATAAAAGATTCCGGAAATTTCTCGAAAGAAAAACTTTTTTACAGTGAAGATCAAAGGCCTGGTGGGATAAAACACATTCTGTCAAGCTTCTGACTTTCACTGTAAACAGTAAACAATGTTTTGTGGAACTTCTTTAAAAGATTCCAGAACCCTCAGAATCATTATTTATTGTGTACAGTCAAGAAGTAGTTCCAGAACCCCTTGTTGAAACGTGAAGATCAAAGGTCTTGTGGTATTAAAAACATTCCGTCATGACTTTGATCTTCACAGTAAGCAGTTAAATAATGTTCTCACAAGGGTTCCAGAACTACTTCAAAAGGTTTCAGAACCCTTGTGGAAAGATTGAAGATCTTGATCTTGCGGTTTTCAACACGTTGCGTCTCTTCTCTTTCGGACAGAGCTGAATAAGAGCCGACGGGAGCTTTTCGAGCCTTCGAACATGCGCACGTCGTTCCTGGAGGGCGGAGTGAACAGCCGTCTCGCGCGACACTTCCACGCCGACATGGCCAGCGTGAGCGGACGCTGGTGACAAGGGAAAAAAAGCACGGCAATAAAATCTACTAATACCTCTGTGGTACTAGTTAACGGTACCTCTGCATGGACTACACACCTTCCCCTTTGTAATGTGGAGATTCTGATCATGTAGAGCAAAATCATTTCCTTCTGTTCAATCAGGCTGGAGAACGTGGAAAGCCATAAGGGCCAGTACGGTCCATTCGTTAGCCAAAAGTGCCACAAGTGCCAAAAAACACGTTGACTATCCTCAGAGGCAGGTTGGGCATGACTGGAGAAGGGGAGGGTTGGCTGCTACTTTGTTGTTCAGAGTTAAAAGTGTGTAAAATCGTAAACTGACGCAGTGTTATTAACTGAAACGGTACTAGTTTATTATAAAGAAGCAGGCACACGCGGTCGCATTAACTTTGGTACTCCTGCCTCCTCTGGCACATTGAAGTATCAGTATTAAGCACTTTAAGATAGCTTTTACGTGTGTGTGTGTGTGTGTGTGTGTGTGTGTGTGTGTGTGTGTGTTGCATATCAGTCCAGTGCCAAAGCACTTACCAGTCGTCAGTGTTCAAAGTTCAGAGGTCACAGTTCATGCTTGCGGCCTTGTTGATTGCTCATATTGGTGTTATTCATTGTTATAAGGCTGCACTTACTCCAGTGTGTATTTAATTTTTTTTTACTATAAACATTTTCGTTTTATATATTTACTTTTCCTTAAGAAGCAGTAGTTTACATTTTTTTATTGTCTCCTATTTTAGTTATGACTTCATTTGTGGATAACATTTTTTTGTTTGTTTGTTTCATTATGCCTCCAGATTTTCCAGATTAAAAAAAAAAACAATTTACGGCGATATCCATGGTTAAATTCATGATTAACTTTTTCTTCCTATTCCATGTTATTGTGATTGTTTATTGAAGCGGGACACATTCTGTAAAAGTTTAGTATTTGACTAGCAACTCAATCGTAAGAATTCACTCAGGGCTTTCGTCACGGGACCCGAAATTAGTGTGATTAACTCCTGGATCTGTGGATTTCATTTGCGGCAACTACAAACACGTCTCACTGGACCAAAAACTCGTACAGACCCTATTTCAGGATTAGCCTACAATCTAGCCTACAAAACAAACAAACAAAAATAAAAAAAAAAAAATCAAATTTACACTTTTATGGGCTTTCCTTCATCCTCAAATGTAATAAATCAGCTGAGATGCCTTTTTTTTTTCTTTTTTTTTTTTTTTGTGCACTAAAGCTATGAGGCTCATATAGATGACATTAGACCGACATAGAAGTCTCCCTCATTGACAGTCTTTAGGCTCCACAATATCATTTTATTTAAAATAAATAAATCAATAAAGAGCGATTAGCCAATACATACAAATTTACACTTCTATACAAACTATGTTATCGTTTGTGTAACTTAAGAACTTTCCAGTACAATTTAATCCTCACCTAGCTTCTTAGCTGTAGTCTGTGCTAGCACACTGTGTGTTGTGTATTTGAACAAAGCTGTATCTTGTTGTTGCTGCGTATGAATTGATCTCAAACTCAAATAAGAAAAAAAAAAGGGGGGGGGATTCAAGTTGCCCAAGATGGCCGACTTCCCATAACATTAATGCGTTTGGCTACACAGTGAAGTTTATAGATTACAGGAAGTCCGTCTGTGTCTTAAACCACATTTACACATCTACAGCATCATTCTGTGATATTGTTTGAAGAACTAGGTGTGAGTTGAGGCTGATGTTGATCATAAAGATTTATAGAAAAGAGATTTCTGTTTATTAGCTGCGTTAGCCTCGTAGCTGTGGTGCAACTGTAATGAAGAAAATGTCCAACACCAAACATGTCATGGCTGCTTGAAATTTAAAATTAGTTTTTGGGTTTTTTTCTAGTCAAACTATTTTTTTCATCCTTAGACCTAGGACAGATTATCGTTTGTTTTGGAACTAATGCATACACACACACACACACACACACACACACACACACACACACACACACACACACACACACACATATATATATATATATATATATATATATATATATATATATAAAAACATGTTTTTAATTAATTTAGCCCCCTGTTTGTCATAAATTCAAACAAACTTCACATATAAAATCATTAATAAATAATTAATAGGAGGCTGTGTTTTTGTTTTTGTGTTTTTTTTTTTTCTTTGTAATTGTTTATGGCTGGTCATCCATTATTTTATTTTATTTTTTCCATTTTGACTGTTCTATCTCTCTCTTTTTATTTACATTGTTTTGTTTTTTTTACTTGTAATATTTCACTATTTTTATAAGTTGTCCTCTGTGTGTTGTATGTTTTATTACAGAAGAGTTGAGGATGTTCACCTAAAGCCTTATAGCCTCGGGATTATAACGCGTATGCTTGTTTTTTTCCTCCGTGAGATGTGTTTCTTTAACGTTGTCCATAAAAGCATTGAGAAGCCACTTTGAAAATGTACATTCTAGCTTGTTTTCGTGACAGTTCTGATTGTATAAACAGGTTGTGTTTTTTTACGTAAATCTTTACAGATGTTGCACATGAGGTACGCATTTTGCTAAGCAACTCATTAGCATGTCTTTTTTTTTTTTTTTTTGCTGTATTATTTAGCTTATGTTGTTATGGGTTCGTATTAAATATTCAGATGATGTGTCTGACTTACAAAGAGCTGAACTTCAATATGCAGGAAGCAGTAATCATTTACAGGAAGTGCTTTACTGAACAGCTGTGATTTGACGAAGCATGCTAGCTTGGGTCGAGTTTGTTTTTTTCCGAATCTTCCCTGATGGTTTCAGGTGCATTTCTAGTGTGTTTTATATGAAGGAACGACAATTCTGTTATTTCTTTTCTCCCAAAGTGAAGGATTAATCTGCTGAGCTGGGAATGTTTTAAGGAATCAGCAATATTCGTAAAGTGTTAAATATTCCTATCGTCTATTCTTCCAAAGCAAAGCATTATAGTCGATGGAGTAGTTGTTTTTTTGTTTGTTTTGTTTGTTTTGTTTTGGAGGTGGTCCAAAGATGCATACAATTTTTCACTATTTGCAAGAATCACGCCAAAGTAAACACTTTGAATCCCTTAAGAAAGGGAACGCAGGTCATGTTTCTACAGATCAGATACAGCATTATAACAATCCTGTAGCAATAACGCTCTTACCCGCGGCCTCTGCTGCGGACTGATCACCTCCTGTGCCATGAGACAAAGAGACAAAAACAATAATATTCATAATGTTCAAAAGAAGTTCGATTGTGGTTTGGTTACGAGAATAAAAATAAACATATTCAAGCAAAGTTTTCTGAATGAATGTCTGAATATTTATCACTTTATCACATTTATTACAAAACCTGAAAGACCCGAACATTCATGGTAAGTTTCCTTAGTTTTCTTTTTCCATTTCCTTCTTTCTTTCTTTATTTATTTAAATATTTTGTATGGTGTTTTTAATATTTTTTGGCCAGATTTGTCATCTGAGTGATACATTTTTTAAAAATTTTTAAAATTCTTTTCTATTAAATTAATGAATGAATTTAATATGAAAGAGCAGTAAAGCTTAATTCATAGGGCATTAATTGATTAATTGATTAATTGATTAATTAAACTGTGTATTGGTTATATTATTATATTTATATAAATATATATTATATTTATTATATTTAATGAATTCTACTACCTTTATATTACACATTTATTCTATATATAATTTCTATTGTAATTGGGATATTTAAATATATTTTAAGCATATTTAAATTGGAATATTATTTATTGTATTTAATTCACCATACTGTATTTATTTTTATATTACATATTAATAGCCTACTATATTTCTTTTTGTTATAATTTAGTATATTATATGTATATTATATATATATATATATATTACATGTAATTTAGTATAGTATTATAATGGGGATATTAAATATATTATTTACAGTTAAGTGGCATAATTACTAGATTTCATGTATGTTATATTTAATTGTAGGACATATTTATACTATATTTCATTTATATTATAATTAGGGTATTAAATTATTAATCCTCCAGTGTGTTGTATCAGTGTTGTATCAGGTTTTCAGTGTATTGTCCTGTGTTTCTTCACTGTTCCGGTTTCAGCAGGAAGCAGTGCTGAGTAGTGATGTGTCGCGTGCTGCTACCGCACCAAATAAGGACACGAGCGCCAGTGGAGGTGACGTCACCAGTAACACAGGGAGGAGGGTGAAGTGTGTGTGTGTGTGTGTGTGTGTGTGTGTGTGTGTGTTGTGTTGTGTGGTGTGTGAGATGTTGTAGGAGGAGTCTCTCTAAAGGAATCTGGTTTGTATTCATTAGTATGAATGCTAGCATTTTTAATGATTGACACAATACCATTAAAAAGGAAAATAACAATTATAATGACTTTAATAGCTACAATCTAACTAATTACACTGTATAGCCAAAAGATAATGGACACCTGACCATCACACCCGCATGTGCTTGTTGAACATCCCATTCCAGATTTAGTCCACGCTTTGCTGATATAATAAGCTCCACTCTTCTGGGAAGCTTTCCACTAGATTTTGGGGCGTGGCTGTGGGGATTTGTGTTCATTCAGCTACAAGAGCATTAGTAGATCAGGTACTGATGTTGGGTGAGGAGGTCTGGGGTGCAGTCGGTGTTCCAGTTCATCCCAAAGGTGTTCAGTGGGGTTGAGGTCAGGGCTCTGTGCAGGACACTCGAGTTCTTCCACTCCAACCTTCACGCACCATGTCTTCATGGAGCTCGCTTTGTGCACAGGGGCATTGTCATGCTGGAACAGGTTTGAGCCTCTTAGTTCCAGTGAAGGGAAATCTTAACGTTACGGCATACAAAGCCATTCTATATAATTGTGTGCTTCCAACTTTGTGGCAAGAGTTTGGACAAGGAACACATATGGATGTGATGGTCAGGTGTCTATATACTTTTAGCCATATAGTGTATATCTAATACTATGAACAATAGATTAGCTAGTTTGTATCGTCTAATTAAATAAAAAGTGCCTCTGACAGTGGGAATATTCAGAAATTGGAATAAACCTTCCTTATGTGAGAAATCGAAGCCGACACTTAAAGGTACCAAACTGAGGTGGTGCCTTTAGTGCACATCTTTATATAAATAATTTAAGTACTGTAAAGACCTTCAAGCCCACTGCTGCACCATTAAAGCTGTAAGCAGGTAAAAGTTAATCAGAGGTACACCTCATGCACATCCCAGGTACAGGGTGTACCCTTGATGGTACCACCCCAGCTACAAGGAAGAGCAGCTTTATTTCTGACAGTATTCACTGGCCTATATATAGTTCAGCTCATTTGTAGTAAATAATAATAATAATAATAATAAGGTGCACCGTAGTAGTCCTCTTATGCTGTAGGCGTGTAGAGAATAGAGACTGTGCACACACGTGTTAAACACGCTTGTAGCATGGATGTGTGTTATTTGAAATAATAGTAGAAGTGTGTGTGTGTGTGTGTGTGTGTGTGTGTGTGTACAAGGGGTGATCACGTGCAACTGACCTGCGCATTGGTTGATTTCATGTATGATGTGTGCTAAAGGTGATGACGTGGAGGGAGAGAGAGAGAGAGAGAGAGGAGTTCTCCTGCTCGGTCACTCCCTGTATCAGCAGAGAACCCCGCACCGCGCGCGCGCCCGCACACGCACAGGACACACACGTATAAGAAAGCATTGCATTCCGGACGCAGATCTGAGTGGATCATCATGGCGGTGCCGGGCCCGCTGAGCCCGCGCGAGGGCACGGTGGCCAAGAACCTGAGCCTGGAGTCACTACAGCTATGCGAGAGAGACGGTAAGGAGCGCGCGCGCAGCACAGCACAGCACAGCACAGCACAGCAACGCATCATCCCGCAACCGGTCACGTCCTTTTAGTCCTAGTCATCACCCAAGCTGTAAATCTCTCTCTCTCTCTCTCTCTCTCTCTCTCTGTGTATTTATTTTTAAGATTCATGATGTATGCATGACATGACATGACGTTTGACATGCAGCACCGTGTGCCGTGTCATCGCGCGTGCGTTACATGCACTGGGTAATAACCTATGATTTGCTTATAGGATACTGAGAAGTGACGCGACAGCTCATCAACGACACGTGCATTATTTCACAGCCATGCAAACATTATTTTCACTGGATTTTTTTTTTTTTTTTTAAATTATTATTATTCTTTCTAAGAGAATGATCTCAACCTGAAATGTGCAGCATGTTTCAGCACCATGGACAAGGCTCGCGCTCGCGCACGCGCCGCCGCCGCCACTGCCGCCAGACTGGGCGTTTTTTCCCCACCTTCATCATCATCATCATCATCATCATGGGTCATTTGCAGACTCTTCACTAAAACACAACCGTCACGTGCATCTAGAACACCGCAGATGTTGCGTTTTATAGTGAGCCGCGTGTGAATGAAAGGATGCAGGTGTGAGGAGCCTGGGCTTTAAACCGAGCTCTGTCCGTCACCCTGCATGCATTTACTGCAACAATGCGGTCAGTAGGAGACGGGGTTGTGTGTGTGTGTGTGTGTGTGTGTGCTGGAACGAATTCTTAAAACACAGGGTTGCCAGGTTGGATTGGATCCCGCATGGCTTAAAATACAGGGTGTCTGAAAAATCAAGAACCAATGAGATTTAAAAACTGCATATACCTAATTTAATATTTATTATTTACAACATACCTGTTCACCTTTACGCTCTTTACGCATTTACTCAGCCTCCGTATCATGTTTTTACATATTCAACATATTCCCATTGGTTCCTGACTTTTTACACACCCTTGTAGTGTTTCCCTAAACAGTCCATCTCTCTCTCTCTCTCTCTCTCTCTCATGTATTGTTCTTTATACTACAGAGCTGTTGAATTCTCAAATCTGATTGGTCGGAAGGTGTTGATTAATTTTCTAGAACAGCAGCTCTGACAGTAGTGCCTGTCAATCAAATCACAGCTCTTTCTAATATGTTATTGTTTCCATAGTAACAGATAATAATCAATAATAATCAAGTAATTAATAATCAAATTAACAAACATGTTATTTAACAAAGGAAAGTATGTTATTGTTGATATGGCAAAGTTTTCTGTAAGGAGACGTTTATGGAAGGAGTCTCCAGTGTCAGTGAGTTTTCCACCATGGGAAAGTCTTCATTTTATTCTTTGCAGTTTTTTGGTAACATGATAGGCTGCATTGTCTTAGAGTCTGGGGAGGGAAGAACTGTTTATCGCTCCTGTAACGTAAGTGATAACAGGAACTAACTTGTCTCACAGATGTTCTACAACATTACATGTAACTATAAATGGATTAAACGAATTTTGTTTTGTTAATTAATTAGATGAAATTGTAATCATTGGCAAATGGCTGTGATATAAGAGAAATGAAAATATTTCAGGATTCATTCTTATGGGGAAAATAATCATCGTCACACTAGGACACATCACACCACCCTGTTGTTGATTATTTTCCTATAACAGTACACACCCAGTGTTTTATTCCTTACATATGGCTTGGTACAGACAAGTAGAGAGCTGAGTAAAAACTACTCAGTCTATGAATCCGTGGTTTGAAAGCTGTTCAGAGGTCTTGGTCCTGGAATTTTCTTTCTCATTAATCATCTTTACACACGATAAAACAAAATAGTAAATAAAAAAAGGTTAAAGCTACAAGATGAATATCGACCTTGTAGTAATTTTATATTAATGTTAGTAATTCATGATGGAATTAATCACTCATTCCATAAAGCGTTCTCTCTACAGTTTCCTCAGTCTCTGCGAGTTTGCTTTTTGTACGTGTAGAGTAATTATTGTAACGCTTGTAGTAGGCTTGTGCGATATAATGACATTATCGCCCCTACATGACATTATGTCACCGTGATACTCAGCAACGTGTATCGCAGATTATATTATATTTTCAAACATGCAAACCTTTATGACTTTTGCATAAGAGCTCCTCAGAACACCAGAGTACGCATGTGCCAGTGATCACTCACAAATACACCGGAAGATTAGTCTTTTTCTGCCCAATAAAATGAGAGATGAGCCGATCCACACTAATCTGGAGTGATCTGTGCAAGTGTTCTGAACGTGTCCATATTAATAGACACTTATTGGAAGCTCCCACAGTCTCATGTGTTCTCATCTCACGTGGCTCCCTCACTTTCTGTCAATGTAAATGGACAATATGTTAGTATACAACCCCTGGCAAAAATTATGGAATCACCACACTTAGAGGATGTTCACCCAGCTTTTTTACTTTATAGCAAACAAACAAATCACAGATATGACACAAAAAAGGTTTTGTTCAATAGCTTAACATTCTGGTTTGTGAAATATACATAAAAAAAATTCAAGGACATTTTTTTTTCATTATGGCATGTCTTTTTTCCAATCAAGTAGAGGAAAAAATTATGGAATCAATTTTTAATTTCCATTTCTAAAACAAATACTGGGACAAGTCTAAAAATGCTAATAAGTCAGCAGTTAAAAGGGAGTGCTTACGCACTTTAATGGGCTGCTGGACTTGGCTAATTGAAAGGAAACATGGCTCCAATGAGAGAGTTGTCAGTTGAAACAATGGAAAGGATTATAAAACTCCTTCAACAAGGAATTTCAACATGGAGTGTGGCCAAAGAAGTTGGTTGCTCCCAGTCAGCTGTGTCTAAAATTTGTTGCAAGTATAAACTTAATGGGAAGGTTATGAAAGGTAGATATACAGGCAGACTAAGGAAGATGTCAAAGCATCAGGATAGAAAACTCAAAGCACTATGCCTTGAAAATAGAAAATGCACAACAAAACAAATGAAAAACAAATGGGCGGAAACAGGAGTCAATGTTTGTGACAGAACTGTAAGAAACCGGCTGAATGAAATGAGATTTATATATAGAAAAGCCAAAAGAAAACCAGCACTAACACCAAAACAGAAGAAAACAAGGTTACAGTGGGCTAAGGAGAAGCAATCATGGAGTGTGGATGATTGGATGAAAGTGAAATTCAGTGATGAATCATGAATCTGCATTGGCCAAGGAGATGATGCTGGAACTTTTGTCTGGTGCCGTTCTAACAAAACATATAAAGATGACTGCCTGAATCAATCAAATTTCCCAACTCATTTCTGATATTGGGTTGCATGTCAGGTAAAGGACCAGGGGAGATGGTAGTCATTACCTCAGCAGTCAATGCACAGTTGTACAGTGAAATTTTGGACATTTTTTCATTCCATCCATAGAAAATAGGTTTGGTGATGATGAAATAATTTTTCAGGATGACAGTGCATCTTGCTACAGAGCAAACAGTTTTAAAGCTTTTTTTCAGGAAAGGCATATCAACTCAGTGACATGGCCAGCAAACAGTCCGGATCTCAATCCAATTGAAAATTTATGGTGGAAAGTAAAAAAACTGGTCCATGTTAAGGCTCCACCCTGCAAAGCTGATCTGTCAACTGCTATTCGAGAAAGTTGGAACCAGACTGGTGGGGAATATTGTTTTTCATTAGTGAGTAAAATAAGAAAAATAAGAAAGAATAAAAGCCAGAGGAGGAGCAACAAAGTATTAATTGTGTTTTTTTTGTTGATGATTCCATAATTTTTTCCTCAACATTGAGTGATTCCATAATTTTTTCTTCTACTTGATTTGGAAAAAGACATGCCATTAATGAAAAAAAATGTCCTTGAATTTTTTTATGTATATTTCACAAACCAGAATATTAAGCTATTGAACAAAACCTTTTTTGTGTCATATCTGTGATTTGTTTGTTTGCTATAAAGTAAAAAAGCTGGGTGAACGTCCTCTAAGTGTGGTGATTCCATAATTTTTGCCAGGGGTTGTATTAGTATTGACCTAATATATTTAACATTGGTTTATTTTATGTTTTAGTGAAATTGTTCAAAATGTCTATTGTGTGTTTTGGCCCAAAAAGGTTCAAAAGGCCGACAACGAAGTGTCAGATCTAACACTTTACAAACAATGCTACTGGTGATGAGAATTACAAAGTGATTAAACAAGCTGTTTTGTTTGGTTTTGATGACCGCCGCTCTCTTGCGCAACACTGAGCAGAATGAATAAGGAAAATGTTATCCACATGAACTGATTTGTAAAAATAATTACTGCATATTACTGCAGAATTCCTTCGAAATCCACCATCTAGTTGAGGTTTGTGTGATTGCACAGCTGGTAATATTAATAATATTATTACCCCTACTCTCCTTAAACCCGAAATGGTGGAAGTGCTCGCTTTCCTGTCTATTTTAAGCTACCGGATCTGGATGATTAAATCATTTATCATGATAGTTTTAAAATGGAAAATTGCAATCGGACAAAAATCAATATTGCACCCAGCCTACTTTGCTAAAACATTGTCAAGTTTGTTACTAGGGAACCACAGAGGCACTGATCTGAGAAAAAAATGAGTGGTGATGTTTCAGCCATGTTTCCGTGGTTACAGTAGTGTTTCTGATTGGCTGTCTGGTTGCCACTTTGCGAGTGTGTGTAGAATATACTGCTTTACTGGGACTTTTGCAGGGTGAAATCTGATGTATGGCTTCTACAAGAGCTTATGGTTATTTAATATAGTAATTAGTTAGTAAGCTCAGTATATGTTCAATAATAATAATAATAATAATAATAATAATAATAATAACTCACTACAGTGATCATGAATGAGATTTTTACTTCCAGAACCTCACTGTTCAATACTATTACTATACGATAAAGTCACTTAACATCACATCACTTGGACAAAGTGATATAAAATCACTAGACGAGTAAATTCCTCCCCTACAGTACAGGAGAAAATCTTGTAAAACCTGAGGACAAAAGGAGAGATGATGCTGTTCTGGTCATTAGTGTATATGGCTAAGTAAAGTTAGGTTACAAAAAATAGCTAGACGCTTGCATATTGCTAGCAGGAGCATTTTATTAACCTATATGTAGCCTTCTGTAAATCTTAATCAACATAAATCAAACCACCTGGGGGTAACCATGGCAACTATCCACCCTAGCTCAGCATCTTTTCTCTCTTCAGTATCTGAGCTCTGGGCTTAATTTTCTTCCCCCCCTCCAATGGTTTCCAGGTTGCCAGGTTCACATGTGGGATTGCATCATGGTTGCTATGTCACATGCGTTGGTACTGAAAGTGAGGCTTTCCCAGAAACCTTTAAGAAATGTATAAATCATAAATAATTACGAAACGCTGCTGGAATAGTACAGCGTCTACCAGACAGGGGCCATTTTGGTTTTAAAAGTACAGCAGTACTCCAGACGGACAGTAAACTAGCAATCTGGCAACATGGCTCAGAGTGCAGCAGCTAAATGCAGGCTTCCAGGAAGATGTTCCTCTAAACATGTCAAGAGTCTTTAATTATTAAGACAAAGAGAGTAACAAAGCCAATGATTCAGCATGAATCTGTGTTGCTCTCCCATGACTAAAATAATGTTAAGCTTTAAAAGATTAGTGACAAATCAGTTTCCTGGTTTGTGCACTGTAGCTGAAACAGCTAATGTGGATATGTAAGAGATTTCCATGACTTTTAACAGACATTAATCTTAAGACCTCCAGTGCTAAATATAAAAAATAATAAAACATCCAAACACACCTTGGCTGACTGTATTTAGGCCAGAGGAAGGAATTATAAAATATCTTTTGCTTCTCTTTGGAAACCTGAGAATGAGCAGAATTTGCAGCCAGGCAAAAGCATCTAAGACTCAGTATGTAGAAAGAAAGAGAGAAGAGTGGGAAAAACAGCATATGAAGGTGTATATGGGACAGAGCTCTTACCTTTGACATGGCATTGCACACCAGGTTGAGATTGGATGCCTTTTTATGCTGTTATTTTCAAGGCTTTATTGTAATGTTTTTTCTTTTGCTAGTGTTGAATGTGTGTTGCATTAGGACGGATTGAAGACAAAGGGCAGTGGTAACTCAGTGGTTAAGTCATTGGGCTGCTGATTGAAAGGTCATGACTTTAAATCCCAGCATTGTTGAGCCCTTGAGAAAGGTCCTTAACTCTTGAATGCTCAGTGGTATCCTGACTCAAATGTAAGCCGCTTTGGATAAAAGTGTCAGGTAAATGTTAAAGGCACATACACACTCATTCATTTACACATTTGTGCCTGTCCCATGAGTGTTTACCTGTGTGTATATATGTATATGTGTATATGTATGAGTATGTGTGTGTGTGTATATATATATATATATATATATATATTATATATATATATATATATATATATATATATATATATATATATATATATATATATATATATATATATATATATACTGCCTTTATTAGTATTGGTGTAATTATTGGATGATTTGGAACAATGCATCGATTTAAATGAATCGAGGAGACAGTCATAAATTGATTAATATTAATTTTGCCTGATTTGCCTCATAACTTGGTTATTACTGAACAAATATATAATTCATACTTTTAAACTAATGTGTAAAAAGGCTTACAAGGTGATTTGTGCGTAGCTCTTTTAAAATAGTCACCTCGTTCAGAGGCTACAAAATCAAATAATGTCGTGTCAGTGGCATCGTCAAATATGTGTTTTATTGTATCGTGTGGAAGCCTGAGGTTTACAGCACTATTTATTAGTCTGTGACCAACTGTGTGTGTGTGTGTGTGTGTGAGCTGATCAGAACAAACTTCCTTCATTAGGTGTCTTCACACAGACTGACTTTCCTCTCAGTCTATCTCATTATGGAGATATCATTCTCACATGTCTATCAGGTTCACTTCTATTTGCATTATGTGACACATGCATGGAATTTATTTTTGTACATTTAGCACTTGTTCCATCTGTTCTACACAAGGTGCAATGAAATATGCTGCACTTGCTGATGAATATGAACACAGGGCTTCTGGTATTCAAGCAGGATTCTGGTATACTATAACCTACTGTATCCGATGTTGAGATGTTACAGCTATATTTATACCATTGTCTGCTGACATATTGACTCAGGATGGAAACTATATATAGGGTCATGATAGACGGTTGAATAACTCAAGGTAGGAGAGAATCGGCTTTCTATATCTTTTTTTATCTGGGTGTTAGGGATGGGTGGATCAATACTGAAGTACTGATGCTTTCAATTATGCCTTTTTGATACTAATATAAGAATATTGATTCTTTGTGCTCATTTTTCTGAAACACAAAATGAAATGTGAAAATTGAAATGTTGCAGGACGGATAGGAAATACTTCTCTTTCAGCCATCTGCCCAAGCCTGCTGATCTGCTTCACTAACACTCACAAGGTCAGGCATGCAAAAAAGAACGAGAGAGTGTGTGAACATGCATTTTAAGTGACATCTATATATGTGTATCCATTTTTTTTAAATTAAACAGAACCCAAAGAGAGAACAGTCCTGAATTATTTCACATGCAATTCTTGATACCAATATTTTGCATATTCTTACTGTAGAAATAGTACATTTTTTATACACTTTTTTATATACTGTACAACAGTAGATTTTTCTAAATATTTGTATATGTATCACAGAGTAGTCTTGGTATTACTTGGTATTGGGGTGGGAAAAACATCAACAGTATCATCAATCAACGTACACATGAAAGCAGAGTGACCATAATTTCATAGGTCAGAGGTCACAGGTATTTTTTTTACCATTAGTTAAAAATACATCAATCTTAATCAATTTATTGTAATACATTCAAATGTGCTATTTCTTTTTGCAATGGCTCTCTCTCTCTCTCTCTCTCATATATGTGTGTGTGTGTGTGTGTATATATATATATACACATATATATATATATATATATATATATATATATATATATATATATATATATATATATGAGCCCTACAAATTGTTGCCTTCGTGTAGAGAGAATATAAAGCCTCCCACTTGTTGCCTCCAGGTTGAAAGCATGGAGGATTATTTTTTAACTTGTCTGTCAATTTAGATTTTTTTGTTTGGACATCTTTTGTGTGTATCTGTCATCTATCAATCACTATGCAGCTCTGCTATGTCCCCCTCGCTGTCTGTGTCAAACTGTCAGACAAAAATTGTTCTTTATACAAACTCATCTGTGTTTCCGAGCTATGTATACACACACACACCCTCGCTACTTGAGTCTGTATAACTAAAAAAAAAGTTTGTTCAGCAGTATGTCAAACAGCTTGAACATGCCTATGACTAATGTTTTTAATAAGCACACTGATTCTTTCAGACAACAGCTGTAATGATGTAAAAATAGTTAATAATAACTGCTATGTGTGGATTTTTTTCTAATATAATTAGCAATGTTTAAGAGCATACAGAGTTTTCTGTATATTTAGTTTGAGGTAATATGTCGCACTTGTATGAAAAATCCTAGGACTGAAACACTGACTCAAAGATGTTTCATAATAAACTTTCCAGACAGAACGTATTCAGTTCCTCAGCAACTAAACAAAAGGAGTTACTCAGAGACCGATATTGTCTCATTCACCTCATTCACAAAGTGTTCACAAAGACCTAATTGTTCAGGAAGAGGGCATCATGGTGGTGCAGTGTGGACTGTTTCCACCTCACAACTCCACGGTTCAATCCTGAGCTCGAGTAATCACACTGCAAAAATTTCTTAAATATAGGCAGATTCACCTATTTGTCTTCATTAGATCTAAATCTAAAACTATTATGCCTATTTCTGGATTTTTTAAAACTCATTTCAAGCTTGATAATCCAGATAATTATGCTTATTATACAAGATAAATTTGCTCATTTCAATCATTTATTTCTAGAAAAGAAGAGCAAAATTATCTGCCAATAGAATATGCTTGAAATCAGTCCATATCTATAAATAGGTTTAATGGTCATGTATTTGTTACATAAAGATCCTAATGAGAAATATTAGATAAAAAGTTTGGCAAGGTCAAAACTGTTTGTCTGTACATATTGTATATGTTGTTTATTTGTTGACCATTTTAAGAGTTTAATAAACCCGACTGGAACAAATCCTGTATTTTTTGCCTGAAAAGGATGAGGTGATTTTGTCACCCTAAACAAAATCAGATTAGTTTTGCCTTCTTTACTTTTTTTTGCACTTATCAAGGTTACCAGCTAGTTTAACTAGCGCAATATTAAATCTCAGTATTAACCTATCATTAGGAGTTGTACCTTTGCTTGTTTTTGCTTGTTAACCTATTTATATTATGACTAACTCAAACAGTATACACATAACACTCACTGAGCAGTTTAGGAACACTTGAACACCTACTCATTCATGCAATTATCTAATCAGCCAATCATGTGACAGCAATGCAATGCATAAAATCATGCAGATATGGGCCCGTAGGTTCCAGTAATGTTCACTTCAACCATCAGAATGGGGAAAGATTTGATCTCAGTGATTTTGACCATGGCATGATTGTTGGCGCCAGACAGGCTGGTCTGAGTATTTCTATAACTGCTGATCTCCTAGAATTTTCACACAGAACAGTCTCTAGAGATTACTCAGAATGGTGCAATAAAGAAAAAACACTCTGATGATGAGAAAGGTAAATGTACAACCCCTGGCAAAAATTATGGAATCAACACACTTAGAGGATGTTCACCCAGCTTTTTTACTTTATAGCAAACAAACAAATCACAGATATGACGCAAAAAAGGTTTTGTTCAATAGCTTAACATTCTGGTTTGTGAAATATACATAAAAAAATTCAAGGACATTTTTTTTATTAATGGCATGTATTTTTCCAAATCAAGTAGAAGAAAAAATTATAGAATCACTCAATGTTGAGGAAAAAATTATGGAATCATCAACAAAAAAAACACAATTAATACTTTGTTGCTCCTCCTCTGGCTTTTATTCTTTGAGGCATTGACCTCACTAATGAAAAACAATATTCCCCATCAATCTGGTTCCAACTTTCTCGAATAGCAGTTGACAGATCAGCTTTGCAGGGTGGAGCCTTAACATGGACCAGTTTTTTTACTTTCCACCATAAATTTTCAATTGGATTGAGATCCGGACTGTTTGCTGGCCATGTCATTGAGTTGATATGCCTTTCCTGAAAAAAGCTTTAAAACTGTTTGCTCTGTAGCAAGATGCATTGTCATCCTGAAAAATTATTTCATCATCACCAAACCTATTTTCTATGGATGGAATGAGAAAATGTCCAAAATTTCACTGTACAACTGTGCATTGACTGCTGAGGTAATGACTGCCATCTCCCCTGGTCCTTTACCTGACATGCAACCCAATATCATAAATGAGTTGGGAAATTTGATTGGTTCAGGCAGTCATCTTTATATGTTTTGTTAGAACGGCACCAGACAAAAGTTCCAGCATCATCTCCTTGGCCAATGCAGATTCATGATTCATCACTGAATTTCACTTTCATCCAATCATCCACACTCCATGATTGCTTCTCCTTAGCCCACTGTAACCTTGTTTTCTTCTGTTTTGGTGTTAGTGCTGGTTTTCTTTTGGCTTTTCTATATATAAATCTCATTTCATTCAGCCGGTTTCTTACAGTTCTGTCACAAACATTGACTCCTGTTTCTGCCCATTTGTTTTTCATTTGTTTTGTTGTGCATTTTCTATTTTCAAGGCATAGTGCTTTGAGTTTTCTATCCTGATGCTTTGACATCTTCCTTAGTCTGCCTGTATATCTACCTATCATAACCTTCCCATTAAGTTTATACTTGCAACAAATTTTAGACACAGCTGACTGGGAGCAACCAACTTCTTTGGCCACACTCCATGTTGAAATTCCTTGTTGAAGGAGTTTTATAATCCTTTCCATTGTTTCAACTGAGAACTCTCTCATTGGAGCCATGTTTCCTTTCAATTAGCCAAGTCCAACAGCCCACTAAAGTGTGTAAGCACTCCCTTTTAACTGCTGACTTATTAGCATTTTTAGACTTGTCCCAGTATTTGTTTTAGAAATGGAAGAAATGGATTCCATAATTTTTTCCTCTACTTGATTTGGAAAAAGACATGCCATTACTAAAAAAAAAAATGTCCTTGAATTTTTTTATGTATATTTCACAAACCAGAATGTTAAGCTATTGAACAAAACCTTTTTTGTGTCATATCTGTGATTTATTTGTTTGCTATAAAGTAAAAAAGCTGGGTGAACATCCTCTAAGTGTGGTGATTCCATAATTTTTGCCAGGGGTTTTGGAATGGCCAGACTGGTTCGAGCTGATAGAACGGCTACAGTAACTCAGATAACCACTCAGTACAATTGTGATGAGCAGAAAAGCATCTCAGAATTCAATTCAATTAAATTTTATTTGTATAGCGCTTTTAACAATGAACATTGTCTCAAAGCAGCTTTACAGAACATAAGAAACAAAAAGCATGCAAACAGAAACAAAACATGCAAACAGTCCTAGATGTTAGACAGAATTATCCCTAGTGAGCAAGCCTGAGGCGACTGTGGCAAGGAAAAACTCCCTTAGATGATATGAGGAAGAAACCTTGAGAGGAACCAGACTCCAAAGGGAACCCATCCTCATTTGGGTGACACTGGAGAGTGTGATATGAATGCACAACAAGCAGAACCTTGAGGCGGATGGGCTACAACAGCAAAAAACCATGTAGCGGATGGGACACAACAGCAGAAAACCAGAAAGCTGAGGCTGCAGGGGGCACAGGCTCACCAAAACTGGACAGTTGAAGACTGGAAAAACATAGCCTGGTCTCATGAATCTCTATTTCTGCTGAGGCCCACAGATGGTAGGGTCAGAATTTGGTGCCAACAGCATGAATCCATGGTTAAGAGCATAAACTTGCCTTGTGTCAACAGTTCAGGCTGGTGGAGTTAGTGTAATGGTGTGGGGAATGTTTTCTTGGCACACTTTGTGTCTGTTAATACCAATCGATCATCGCTTGAATGCCACAGCCTATTTGAGTATTGTTGCTGACTATGTGCATCCCTTCATGGCCACAATTTACCAACTTCTAATGGCTACTTCCAGCTTGATAATGCACCATGTCACAAAGCAGAACAGAGATACAGTACAGTATATGGCCACTTCAGTTCTTCAGGCCACTGAAGAACACTGGTTTCATGACAATGAGTTCAGTATTTTTCTGTGGCCTCCCAGTCACTGCGTCTGAACCCAATGGAACACCTTTGGGATGTGGTAGAACAGGAGATTTGCAGCATGAAAGTGCATCTGAAAAATATGCAGAAATTGCATGATGCAATCATGTCAACATGGAGCAGAATCTCATAGGAATGTTTCCAACATCTTGTGGAATCCATGCCATGAAGAATTGAGGCTGTTATAGTGTATATGGCTAAAAGTATATAGACACCTGATCATCACACCCATATGTGCTTCTTCCCCAAACTGTGGCCACAAAGTTGGAAGCACACAATTGTCTAGAATGTCTTTGTATGCTGTAACATTACAATTTCCCTTCACTGGAACTAGGAGACTCAAGCCAGTTGCAAGTTCCAGCATGACAATGCCCCTGTGCACAAAGCAAGCTCCATGAAGACATGGTGTGTGAAGGTTGGAGTGGAAGAACTCGAGTGTCCTGCACAGAGCTCTGACCTCAACCCCACTGAACACCTTTGGGATGAACTGGAACACCAACTGCACCCCAGACCTCCTCACCAACAACAGCGCCTGATCTCACTAAAGCTCTTGTAGCTGAATGGACAAATCCCCACAGCCACGCCCCAAAATCTAGTGGAAAGCCTTCCCAGAAGAGTGGAGCTTATTATAACAGCAAAGTGGGGCTAAATCTGGAATGAGATGTTCAGCAAGCACATATAGGTATGATGGTTAGGTGTCCACAAACTTTTGCCCATATACTGTATCTGTTTTGTTTGACAGCTCTGTGTGCAAACTAATTCATCCATATTACCTATCTATCTAACTGAACCAGCGTGCTAGCTAGCATTATTTCATGAGTTTTCTCTTTGTATTCATGCCTGTAATAATAATGCGCTTTTCCGCTGAGGGGAAATGGATGCTAAATGCAGTACTGGAACACAGCCATGGTACCCTCTTGCTACTTCCAGCGCTTCCATCTTTGATTGATGCTTTGTCCTTGAGAAAATTTGTTTTTTTTTCTTCCAATTCTAAAATAGTCACATTAACACGTACAGCTTCCAGAAATGAAATCACTCCGGAAACCGGCCCTGTCCATTCCGTCTGTCATGATGGCCTCAGGAAAGCGCGGTAGTGGTAATTTAAAGATGAAACCTCATTCAAACTTGTCAGATCCATTAACTTCATCATTTCCCTTTACAGTAAGGGGGAATTTGTATTACTTTAAAACCTATAAGAGACAAAATGGAGGAGATGTAAACCCAAAACCTAACATAAGTATAAAGATAAGGCACAAAAAAAAACCCACCACTGGGCCATTTTTCTTTAATTTTTGGAGATTCATTTTGACCTATTAAAGCAAACACCATAATCACTTGATCTGACTTTTAGCTGCTAACTTTTTTGGTGACTACAGAGTTTATTTAGAGTTTAAATCCTTTTTCTTTCCTTTGATGTAAATGTATGTTATAGACTATACAGAACTATTGAAAACTCCAAAGGAGGAGTTAAAAATCCATTAAAAAAAACACTTATTGTTATTTTTATTACTCATTTTTAGAAGTATTTTTTTCTATTTAGAGAATTTGTTTAAAGAAAAAGTATATAAGGTTGTCTTTTTGAGGATTTCTGTGTTTTAGTAACAGACTGTCCAAAGCCCTGGTCCATCTGTTGCTGTGGAGGCCATGCTAATGTTATGCTAATGCTAGCACAATGACTCATCATGTTCTGTTTTGCTTCATGTGGCAAGTGGAGTGTTTTTATTGCCATCATTCAAGAGCTCGTTTCAATCAGAATTAATCAGTGAAAGTGGACAGAAAGTGGCCCTCTGCTCACTTCTCTACGTTTTCTCATTTTCTTTACACCACTGTTCTGTTCAGGTTAGCAAGTGTGCTGTATTAGCCACTAATCAGCTAGCTAACGTGAGAGATACACAGGATGTGATCTATCTATCTATCTATCTATCTATCTATCCATCTATTGTTTCCCCATCTATCTATCTATCTATCTATCTATCGTTACCCATATCTATCTGTCTATTGTTTCCTTTATCTATCTATCTATCTATCGTTTCCTATATCTATCTATCTATCTATCTATCGTTACCCATATCTATCTATCTATCTATCTATCATTTCCCCATCTATCTATCTATCTATCTGTTTCCCCATCTATCTATCTATCTATCTATCGTTTCCCCGTCTATCTATCTATCTATCTATCTATTTCCCCATCTATCTATCTATCTATCTAGCGTTTCCCCATCTATCTATCTATCTATCGTTTCCCCATCTATCTATCTATCTATCTGTTTCCCCATCTATCTATCTATCTATCTATCTATCTAGCGTTTCCCCATCTATCTATCTATCTATCTGTTTCCCCATCTATCTATCTATCTATCTATCTATCTAGCGTTTCCCCATCTATCTATCTATCTATCTATCTAGCGTTTCCCCATCTATCTATCTATCTATCTATCTATCTATGTTTCCCCATCTATCTATCTATCTATCTATCTATCTAGCGTTTCCCCATCTATCTATCTATCTATCTAGCGTTTCCCCATCTATCTATCTATCTATCTGTTTCCCCATCTATCTATCTATCTATCTATCTATCTATCTATCTATCTAGCGTTTCCCCATCTATCTATCTATCTATCTATCTATCTATCTAGCGTTTCCCCATCTATCTATCTATCTATCTATCTGTTTCCCCATCTATCTATCTATCTATCTATCTATCTATCTGTTTCCCCATCTATCTATCTATCTATCTATCTATCTATCTATCTAGCGTTTCCCCATCTATCTATCTATCTATCTATCTAGCGTTTCCCCATCTATCTATCTATCTATCTATCTATGTTTCCCCATCTATCTATCTATCTATCTATCTAGCGTTTCCCCATCTATCTATCTATCTATCTATCTAGCGTTTCCCCATCTATCTATCTATCTATCTATGTTTCCCCATCTATCTATCTATCTATCTATCGATCGATCTATCGTTTCCCCATCTCTCTATCTCTCTATCTATCTATCTAGACATTGTTATTATTCAATCTTTCTGGAAGAGTTCATATTTTGTGCCTCTGTATGTTTTGTATCTGATATCAGAATAACTGGCAACACTAATCAAGCAACACCTGTTAAACAAAAAGCAGTCAGGAGTGAACTAACAGGTAAAAATGTATATATTTCACTAATTATATCTTCCTCCAGTTATCCTAAATCCTCCATTTAGAACATGACAGAAATAGAGCTTTACTTTATTTAGCTAGCCACCTACAGTATTTTTATATGAATACACCTAGCGCGTTTGGTTGCTAGTTCAGACTAGCTCACTCAGCTTATTCTGAACGTCAATATATTCACTTTGTGATTAGTTTAAATAGTTTGTCACGTTTTAAACACAATTTCTCTTTAAGGAAATTGTGTAAAAATAAAAAAATAAAATAAACCGTCATGCTAACAAGCTAACACGCTAGCTAGCATGAGCCTGGTCTGTGCTTAGCAACGTGCCATGTACAAGCTGACTAGCTAGAAAAAAATCTCCACCCATGCTTAGCTTTGATTTATTTATTTATTAATAATTTGACAACTATTTCTACCAAGTACATTTGTAAATAAGGCACTAATATTTTCAGATACAAATAGTTAAACTAAAGTGTCTACTTTTCTAACCATGCTTTAGTAATATTATAAATTGATTAAAATCATGTTAGATGAATAGTTATAAAGCTGTGCAGCAAATCTGCACCTTTTGTTTGCATGAAATGTGCATTATTTCCATCTGTAAAGTCACTGTACAAGTCATATTTGCATCCTGAAAGTTTTATCCTCTATACATAATATATTCTGCTTTTCAAATTTACAAAGCCAGAGAGTCTGACACCTTGATTGGCTCCTTTCCTGTGTAAGTGCTACACACTGCCATTTTATTACACATTGTCAAGGCATAAAGTTTGAAATAATGTTGAATAAATCTGAAATGTCTGCCCTTTCCCTATATAATGCACTACTCAGGATATAAAATAATCCCTTGTGCACCCTGGTGAGTAAGAAATATGATTGAAAATGGAAAATCTCTCTAATATAGGTGTAAATATCACAGTTCTTGAATTCTTGATTCTGATTGGTCAGAAGGTGTTGATTAATTTTCTATAAGAGCAGCTCTGATAGTAGTTACGGCTGCAAGCCGACTCACTGCTTTATATTAAAGCATTAACGAATATCAGCTAATTCACAGGGACTTGTATGGAGGACGCTCGTAAACAGATTAAAAAAAAAACAAAAAAAACAGAAGGAGTCTCCAGTGTCAGCGCTTCACAGCACTCAGAGGTGAAGCTGTAACTTTATGTTTTCCGTCGCAGGAAAGTCTTCAGGACAGATGAGTTTGTGCTTTGTGATTTCTCTGTAACATGACAAGCTGTTTGTGTGTGTGTGTGTGTGTGTGTGTGTGTGTTTTGTCTTATTAAATTTTAAGAGAGAGAAATGAGAGGCTGGTGAAGGAATGACTGTTTATAGCTGCTATAACGTAAGTGAGAACAGGAACTTGTTTCATGGATGTTCCACAACAAAATGTAACTATAAACAGATAAAAATATGATGAGTTGCTGCGTAAGAAATAAAAAAAAAATTTAATTGTTGGCAAATTGCTGTTATATAAGTGCAGGAGAACACTTTGGGTTACGATGCATAGGAAAATAATCATTATTTTCATATAATAGCATGCATTATGTATTTTATATTCCCCATATAAAGCTTTTCATGAACAGGGTTGCCAGGTCTCAGCAAAAGTTCTAGCCCAACTAAATAAAAAAAAAAAAAATGCACAAAACTAGCCCCAAACAGTTGGCCATTGGAAAAGTTACACATTTTTCTCAATCTGTGTTTGGGAAACAAGGTCACCGTGGTGCGCACGCATTTTTCATTTGTATCTGTGGTATCTGCAGTCCACGGATTATCCACTCCATAATCCTCTGTTCAGTCTCTGAATTTTTTTGCATTTATTTTTAGAGCACAAATCGTTCTGTACATCGTAGCTACACTTTCAAGGCTATGTTTGTGGAAATTAATTGCATTTATTCTTAAACTAAGACCCAAAAAACTCCACCCACGAACCCTTCCCCCCCAACCTTGAACGAAAAACGAACTCCTTTTGGTGTTAAAAACCGTGACCATGGCAACACTGATCATAAAACCTGTTTGTGTGTGTATTCAGAGCACTTTGTCAAATCCTTCAAGCAATCTGAAACGATTTTGAATCAGACATGACTTTGAGTCGGACAGGATTAGACGTAATGTCTTGTACACCCTGCATGCTGCTCTACACCTCCACCAGGGAGCCGTCTGGCCGGCAGCCATTTTGTCACTCAGAGCTCGGCACTCTTGTGTGTCTGTGTGCTGAATGATTTTATTTGAAAATGAACAGCGGTGACTTGATGCGTAGTTCCTACAGGACCTGAGTAATGGAGTTGTGTTTGCTGCGTCGATACGGAGTGATGGATGAGAGCTGGGAGAGAGCAGACTCGCGTTACGGTACGCCGGGCGGAGTACGATGATCTGATGCAGTTTATTTTGTGTTGTTGTGTCGCTCAGTGTTTTAGACTCAATCATGAATCTCCTTCAGGACTCCTTACACATTTAATTATGACCATTTCATTGTTATAATAATATTTATAATTAACTTTTAAAATTAATCAGTCAGCTACACAAAACTGACTGCAATAATTAGCTGATCTTTCTTTCTTTCTTTCTCTTTCTTTCTTTCTTTCTTTCGTTATTTTGTTCTTTCTCTCAATATTTTGTTTTTTATTCATTTCTTTATTTTGTTCTTTCCTACTTTCTTTATTTTTTCTAATTCTTTTTTTTTTATTTTGTTCTTTTTCATTCATTTTTGTTCTTTCTTTTTTTCTTTCTGTATTTCTGTATTTTGGTTTTTCACTCTTATTCTTTCTTTCATTTGTTCAATATTTCTTTTTTATTTCTTTCTTAGTTTTTGTTTCATTCTTTATATTTTTATTTATTGATTGATTTCTTTGGGGTTTTTTTTCTTTTGGTATTTATTTATTTAGTTGTTTTTTTTTTTTTTTAATTTTGTTCTTCCTTTCATTTCTCATTTCATTCTCCATTTATTTTTGTCATTTATTTCTTTTTAATTTTATTCTCTTTTTTCATAAAGTCCTTAATTCATTCTTTTTTTTATTTTTCACTTTTATTGTTTCTTTCATTTGATAATTTCTTTCTTTCTTTCTGTTTTTACTTCATTCTTTATATAGTTATTTAGGTGACATCTTTCTTGATTTTCCTTCGTTCTTTTCCATTTTTTATTTCATTCTTTGTTTTTTATTCATTCTTTTTTCTTTCTTTTTACTTTCAATTCTTCAATTTACTTCATTCTTTCAATATTTCTATTTATTTCTTGATTTTTCAATTCTTTCTTTCTTTCTTCTCTAATTGTGATTTATGTTTAGCATTTTAAAAAATGACTCAAAAATTCAGCTAAATGATTGTAATCATCATTTTAGCCATCACTGTTCTTTATGACATGAATTAATTAAGGAGTAAAATAGACAGTACACCAGACCGTGTTGTTAAAGTAAAATATGCAAGTTGAAGTTGATTATTTTCCTATAACAGCATGTCCTGATGTGTTTTATTCCTCATAATCCACAGCAATTTGTCGAAAAATAAAAATTTTTATTAATTAAAAAAGGCGCCGTATAATTTATATGTATATAGTTACATAATGTTGTGGAACATCTAAGAAGCACGTTAGTTGTTTTTCTCACTGATGTTATAGCAGCAATAAACAATCGCTCCCTCACCAGCCTCTCTTTATTCTCTCTCCAAGTTAATAAAAAAAAAAAAAAAAACTCACAGCTTTTCATGTTTCCATGAAAGCATAAACTCCTCTGTCCTGAAGATGTCAGAAATGTAAAGTTGCAGTTTTCCCTCTGACTGTTACAAAGCACTGAAACTGGAGACTCCTTCCATACATGTTAAAGATACATGTTCCAACATCTGTCCCACAAGTCCGTGTGCATGAGCTGTTACTATAGAAACGGAAACGTATTAGAACAAGCGCATTAATATAAACTCTTTTTCTCATCACGGTGAAATGGAATAATGTACAGAGTGTCCGAGTGTAAAAGGATGTACAAGGACATTTCTCTCTCCGTCTGAAGCTTTAGTGTTGGATGTTGTTTTGAGGATCAGATGCTTCTTTTCAAAATGTCTGAATGCAGAAGTGTGTGTGTCTTAGAATAGACTGCAGACCTCAGGAGGCTTTTAGCAGGTAATTCAACCCAACACAGGGTCAAGCAGACTTCAGCTAATAATCTCTCACCTTCTCCTGGCCTTACCGTCTGTCTGTTTCATCCACATCCACACCTCCACACCTCCACATCTCCACATCTACACCTCCACATCCTCAGATCTACACCTCCACATCTCTACATCTACACATCTACACCTCCACATCTCTACATCTACACATCTACACATCCACATCTCTACATCTACACATCTACACCTCCACATCTCTACATGTACACCTCCACACCTCCACATCTCTACATCTACACCTCCACACCTCCACATCTCTACATCTACACATCTACACATCCACATCTCTACATCTACACATCTACACCTCCACATCTCTACATCTACACATCCACACCTCCACATCTCTACATCTACACCTCCACACCTCCACATCTCTACATCTACACATCCACATCTCTACATCTCCACATCTACACCTCCACATCTCTACATCTACACATCCACATCTCTACATCTACACATCCACATCTCTACATCTACACATCCACACCTCCACATCTCTACATCTACACCTCCACATCTCTACATCTACACATCCACACCTCCACATCTCTACATCTACACATCTACACCTCCACATCTCTACATCTACACATCCACACCTCCACATCCTCAGATCTACACCTCCACATCCACAGATCTACACCTCCACATCTACACCTCCACAGATCTTAATATCCACATCTCTACATCTACACATCTACACCTCCACATCTCTACATCTACACATCTACACCTCCACATCCACAGATCTACACCTCCACATCCACAGATCTACACCTCCACATCTACACCTCCACAGATCTTAATATCCACATCTCTACATCTACACATCTACACCTCCACATCTCTACATCTACACATCCACACCTCCACATCCTCAGATCTACACCTCCACATCCACAGATCTACACCTCCACATCTACACCTCCACAGATCTTAATATCCACATCTCTACATCTACACATCTACACCTCCACATCTCTACATCTACACATCTACACCTCCACATCCACAGATCTACACCTCCACATCTACACCTCCACAGATCTTAATATCCACATCTCTACATCTACACATCCACATCTCTACATCTACACATCCACATCTCTACATCTACACATCCACACCTCCACATCTCTACATCTACACCTCCACATCTCTACATCTACACATCCACACCTCCACATCTCTACATCTACACATCTACACCTCCACATCTCTACATCTACACATCCACACCTCCACATCCTCAGATCTACACCTCCACATCCACAGATCTACACCTCCACATCTACACCTCCACAGATCTTAATATCCACATCTCTACATCTACACATCTACACCTCCACATCTCTACATCTACACATCCACACCTCCACATCCTCAGATCTACACCTCCACACCCACAGATCTACACCTCCACATCTACACCTCCACAGATCTTAATATCCACATCTCTACATCTACACATCTACACCTCCACATCTCTACATCTACACATCTACACCTCCACATCCTCAGATCTACACCTCCACATCCACAGATCTACACCTCCACATCTACACCTCCACAGATCTTAATATCCACATCTCTACATCTACACATCTACACCTCCACATCTCTACATCTACACATCTACACCTCCACATCTCTACATCTACACATCCACACCTCCACATCCTCAGATCTACACCTCCACATCCACAGATCTACACCTCCACATCTACACCTCCACAGATCTTAATATCCACATCTCTACATCTACACATCTACACCTCCACATCTCTACATCTACACATCCACACCTCCACATCCTCAGATCTACACCTCCACACCCACAGATCTACACCTCCACATCTACACCTCCACAGATCTTAATATCCACATCTCTACATCTACACATCTACACCTCCACATCTCTACATCTACACATCTACACCTCCACATCCTCAGATCTACACCTCCACATCCACAGATCTACACCTCCACATCTACACCTCCACAGATCTTAATATCCACATCTCTACATCTACACATCTACACCTCCACATCTCTACATCTACACATCTACACCTCCACATCCTCAGATCTACACCTCCACATCCACAGATCTACACCTCCACATCTACACCTCCACAGATCTTAATATCCACATCTCTACATCTACACATCTACACCTCCACATCTCTACATCTACACATCTACACCTCCACATCCTCAGATCTACACCTCCACATCCACAGATCTACACCTCCACATCTACACCTCCACAGATCTTAATATCCACATCTCTACATCTACACATCTACACCTCCACATCTCTACATCTACACATCCACACCTCCACACCCACAGATCTACACCTCCACATCCACACCTCCACATCTCTACATCTACACTTCTACTTCCAGATCTACACATCTTCACCTCCACATCCACATCTACACATCCACATCCACACATAAACATCCAGATGTACACCTCCATATCCACACCCCGTGACTCAGCAGGTACCAAAATCCTCTCTCTCTCGCTCTCTCTCTCGCTCTCTCTCTCGCTCTCTCTCTCGCTCTCTCTCTCTCAGTTCTCACAGCAATTCAGTTTGCACAACATGGCATTATAAGCTCGCAGGGCTGTAAAATATTTCAGTGGATTTGTTTTGGGCTTTAGGGAGCCAGAATTGCGTTTTACAGTGAGCAATTCCAGCATTACGGATATCAGATGAACTCGTATTGACTGAAATATTCTAAAGTGTTTTCATGTCCATATACATGTTACAGACCAATAGCAGTTTATTAACTTTATGGATGTGACACAGATGGATTTTGGGGCGACGTCACATTTTATGCTTATTATCAAGTGTTGTTTTGGGTGTGGCATTTTTGTGTTCTGATGCCTTTACTTTATAAAACATTAACTCAATAGTACCATTTGTACAAAAACAGTTACATAAAATGGCAGAGTGAGTCAGTATTTGGGGAAAAAAGTTATACACAACAAATTGGAACTATATTCTTATCTGAATCAACTCTGAATCTGCAGGTCATCCTTCTGCGAGATTGTGAATAGATAAGTGTTATACAGTGTGTTATATGAGCAACTCTTTTTAAGAGAAACTTGACATGATGTAATTGAAAGGCATGTTCAGAGGTGCCAAAATCTACGGTTCGCTAATGGTGCTGGTAGTGTGGCTCTTGTGGGTGTGGAGCAACTGCCAGTGTTGTTGCTCGTGGGCAGGAAATGTCCTGCGTGTTTTCTTCTTCTTTTTTTAAGCTCTGACGAGAAACCGTAGTACACAAAACGTTTAGCCTATAGCCCACTATACAATTTATACACGTCGTCTTCGTGAACTTGTGACATCCTCTGAGAGAGATTAGCAAATCAAGCTAACTGTACTAGCTACATGCACTCACCAATGATCTGTTACACATTTGCACTGCAGTAATTCTAGCCTGCGGATTCACAAGCCTCGGATTTGTGAGTCAATAGAAAACAAATGGTGACTGTGGTTGATTATTTGGTTTAAAAAAAGTGGAAGTGCTGCGTACTTTTATCTTGCTGTTTTCTTACTGCTACTTGCTGCACACCTAGGGGGAAAAATGAGCTCTCTCAAAAGTATGTGAACACCTGATCATCACGCCCATATGTGCTTCTTCCCCAAACTGTTACCACAAAATTGGAAGCACACAATTGTATAGAATGACATTGTATGCTCTAACAGTACAATTTCCCTTCACTGGAACGAAGAGGCTCAAACCTGTTCCAGCATCACAATGCCCCTGTGCACAAAGCGAGCTCCGTGAAGACGTGGTGTGTGAAGGTTGGAGTGGAAGAACTCGAGTGTCCTGCACAGAGCTCTGACCTCAACCCCACTGAACACCTTTGGGATGACCTGGAACACCGACTGCACCCCAGACCTCCTCACCAACATCAGTGCCTGACCTCACTAATGCTCTTGTAGCTGAATGAACACAAATCCCCACAGCCACGCCCCAAAATCTAGTGGAAAGCCTTCTCAGAAGAGTGGAGCTGATTATAACAGCAAAAGGGGGAATAAATCTGGAATGAGATGTTCAACAAGCACATATTTTATGGCGTGATGGTCAGGTGTGCACAAACTTTTGGCGGTATAGTGTATGCTAGGTGCTTTTGTGGTACATGTTAAATTTTCTCTGCTTGCTAGAATTTTCTTGTTCGCAATGTTGTCTCCTCTGCATGTGATTTGCACAATGCTAAACAGGACTATAGCTACATTAGCCTTGCAGCTCCAGCGCAAAACTACACACAAATTCACACACCAGTGACTGATCGAATACATTTGGGGTAAAAGAGAAGCTGTGTAAATTGCATGTATGGTTGTTCCTTTAAATGCATCTTTCATACACCAGATTGTTGACCATGTATGGAAATGCACATTGTATCATCTTGGATGCTAATCAGTATGAATTTAAAATCTTTTTTTCCGTCTCATTGGATTTTTTTTCATTGGCAGCTCATGCATATAATTTCCGCTGTAAGACATTTGTATATGCATTTTTTTTTTTGATTAAACGATTTAATTTAAGGCGGATTCATTAATTAAGACTGAGGTAATAATAAAGCTGTAGACTCTGTTATCCTCTTTTACACAAATTAACCGTAATCTTGTAATAATTCAACCTTTCATTAAACAGTGTTAGAAAATCTGTTAGGTAGGATTAACATTTCTTCAGTCATTTTCCAGAATTTTCTGTGATCTCAGTTGATTTCTGACTCAAGGCACTGCGCCGCCGTTCGCCCCGAGAACTACGTATTTAATCAGCTTGTCAGGTTGCCATGGAAACTACTCAGTGTGTGTGTGTGTGTGTGTGTGTGTGTGAGGGAGAGCAGCAGGTTGTGTGCTTGTGAGAAAGATGTTTCTTTTGTTCGAAGGTTTAGCTGTGCTGAGACCGCAGCGCTCTGTGTTCTTATTCTAACTCGCACTAAAGTACACAGTTTAATTTCCTGAGCCTTAAACGTGTGACAGCTTTTGTTTTCTGGCATCTAAAAAATCCTCCTGACTTCAGAATCTGTTGCCGATGACAACGCTGGACGGCTGTGGCATCTTTGAGATTCAAACTCACGATTCCTTAGTGTATACCACAGCAATTTTTAATTTATTAATGAACGGCAAGTTGTGCTTTTTAACCATTTATAGTTGCATTTAATATTGTGGAAAGTTTGTTATTTCCTGCTATCAGTTATAGCTATAAACGGTTGTTCTCCTCACCAGCTTCTCCTGGAGACAAAAACCTCAAGTTTGTCATGTTACAGAAAAAAAAAAAACATTACACACAGAAGCCTCTGTCCTGAAGATGTGTCGGAAAACTTTTACAAATTTTAGGAAGCGCTGACACTGGAGACTCATTACATTAACATTAACTAAAGGCCTCCTTACAGAAAACTTCAACATATCAATGTTTATAGATCTTTCTTTGTTAAATAACATGTTTTATAACCTGTTTTTAAAAGTCCCTGTGAATGAGTTGTTACTATAGAAACGATAATGTATTAGAACAAGCGCATTAATATAAACCTGTGATTAATGTTAGTACTCTCAGAGCTGCTGTTATAGAAAATTAACACCTTCAACACCTTCTGATTCGAGAATTCAACAGCACTGTGGTATAATTTTCTATAACAGCAGCTCTGAGAGTACTAACATTAATCACAGGTTCATATTAATGCGCTTGTACTTACACCTTATTGTTTCTATAGTAACAGCTTACACAGGGACTTGTATGGAAGACATTCCACCTAATGGATTTAAAAAAAAAAAAAAAAAAAACGTGTATAACTGTTGATATGGTGACGTTTTCTGTAAGGAGATGTTTATTTCATGTTTATGGAAGGAGTCTCCAATGTCAGCGCTTTGTAAAAAATCAGTAAAATGTCTTTAGGACAGAGGAGTTTGCACTTTCTGGTTTCTTAGTAACATGTGACAAACTTTTTTTTTTTTTTTTTTGTCTTATTAACTTAAAGAGAGAAAAAAAGACAGGCTGAGGGAACAACCGTTTATAGCTGCTATAACGTAAGTAATAACTAAGGAACTAAGTTGTTTTGTGAACGTTAGACAACTTTAAATGTAACTATACACGGTTAATAAACAGAAATTGTAATCATTGGCAAATTGCTGTGGTGTAAGAGGAATACAACACTCCAGGATGTGCTGTCACTGAAAACTAATCAGCTTCCGAGTGGGAACAGTGACTCGGTTTCGTGTCAGGCCGCATTGCACCACCCTGTCAGTGATTATTTTCCAATAACAGCACGCCCCCAAGTGTTTTATTCCTTACGTATCGGTTGATAAGTGCAGAAATGAACTCTGCACTGGAAGTCCCTGTGGTCTGTGAGTTGTGAAAAGCTAGAAACCTTGAACTTTGAGCAGATTAGAAATGACAATAAGCTAGCGTATGTATACACTGTCACTTTTTTTTTTTTTTCCTTCCTTTTTTTGGCTTTTGTCCCTCCGAAAAAACTAAGGTAAGGTTTTGGAGTGTGTGAAGGCGTACACCCGGGAGGATTCCTACTGATAAGCTTCTCGTGCGTTATCTTTTGGACACACTCAGTGTTCTGAAGTGACAGTCTGTACTCGATGTGGAAGAAAGTGGACAGGCTTTTTTAATACTGTGAGTAACATTTACTTCTCTCTAAACTTTACTCTCCTGCTAGTCAGAACTCCTCATACTGGCATTTCTTTCTACACTGTGATTAATAACTGTGGATTTGTGATTAGTAAAATGTTTTGCATACATTTCTGATTACTTAAAACAGGAAACGAAGGCAAAGCTGTCACAGTGTCCTTTGTTTGCACGTGTCATGCTGTTGAGCTTCTAGTGTGAGGAGAGAGAAAGAAAGAAAATATAAAAGAGACTCACAGTTGAAGGTCTTCAGGTTTTGACTGTGTGCCTGGGTATAGAAGAAACATTTTATAGTCGTGTGTGTGTGTGTGTGTGTGTACTGCTTCAAGGTTACTCCAGGGAAGAAAAAAGTATTAGAGAACTTTGAGAAATGGGCACAGATGGATTCTGCAGTGGTGGAATTGTAAATAATTTGTGTGTGTGTGTGTGTGTGTGTGTGTGTGTGTGTGTGTGTGTGTGTGTGTGTAGGTAAGGCAGAGGAGAGCGGCGTGGTGGAGATGGAGCTTCCCGTACCCGTGAACATTCGGATCAGCAACATCACCTGCGACTCCTTTAAGATCTGCTGGGACATGGACCCTCGCACCAAAGAGAAGATCACACACTACTTCATCGACCTGAACAAGAAGGAGAACAAGAACTCCAACAAGTTCAAACACAAGGTGAGGTGTGTTTATTCACGGCCGGGCTGACGTGCTGAGAGAGAGAGATCAGAACACACACGCCACCTAAACACTTAAACACTAAACTCTACATACGTGTTGTTCTTCTGCTCATCCAATCATGTTACAGCTTTCATACTTCTTAAATACATCTCGTTGAGTTTAAAAGTATTTACACGGGGGAAAGTTCTGCATATTCAGACTCGGCTTACGCACGTGCTTATTTTGATTCTCTGAGCTGCACGTTCAGAATATGAAACATTTCCTGCATTTAGTTTAACACCTTTGAGATTGCAGGATTTTCCTTTCAGCAGTTTTTAGTTGTGTTTCGACTACCGCCTTTAATACACACACTGTATTTAAAGCCAGAAGAAAAATCAGGGATAGAAAATGCAGACTGACAGCACTGTCAGTGGCAATGTGATATATTTATATGGCATCAAAAACAAGAGATCATTTAAAAAATATACAGTTTATACTAATATTCAAATAAGCATTATAATACATTAAGGCCAACTGTCACGCTCAGGATGGAGTGTATTTATATTTTTGTGTGTATTTTACATGGTCCAAAGCATGATTCAGGGTGTGGTTGGAATTAGAGATGGCAGAGATCTGATACCCAGGATCTGTCTCGGACTGATACCAAAAAAATAATAATAAGTGGATTAGGGAGGGAGGGAGGGAGGGAGGGAGGGAGGGAGGGAGAGCGAGAGAGAGCGAGAGAGAGAGAGAGAGAGAGAGAGAGAGAGAGAGAGAGAGAGAGAGAGAGAGAGAGAGAGAGAGAGAGAGAGAGAGAGAGAGAGAGAGAGAGAGAGAGAGAGAGAGAAAAACTAATGAATTTGTTCTGATCCTGTAATAAGATTGGAAATGGATTTGGAAAAAAAAAATTGAAACTGTATTTGTATTTTTTTTTTTTTTTTTTAGGGTTGATATTTTTTTATGCATTATAGTTCATTATATTTGCAGTGTAAGTGATTTTTGTGTGAAAAATTCTTGTGATGTCTGCTCGAGCGAGGAGCAAGGTGAAGTGCAGCACCGCTGTCTTGATCATTTACTGCAACTAGAGATGGCACTTTTTCTTTTCTGCTACTGTTACTGATACTCCTCTTTATAGAAGAGCGATCTTCTCCATGAACTGAAAACATGCAGATACTTTTATCTTGTGTACTATTTTATTTTATGTTTTAACTCCTTCGATTGCTCTGTAAAGCGATCTTAGGTGTGGAAAAGGCGCTATAAACAAAATGCATTATTATTATCATTATTATTATTATACTGAAACCTTGAGTATCAGCTGATAACAATTCCCAAGTGATTTTTTTCTTCTTCAAAAACTGCAAAGGATTGAAAACTGAAAACCACAAAACAAATGGTCTACTCTCAACACAACTCTCCGAGCAGTGTGTAAGGCTGTAGTTACGCCTGAGGTCTGAATAGCGATATCAGCAACTCCGCTATTAACTCCTCTCGACACGCTCAACTCTTTGTTCTCTGTTTGGTTTTTACATTTTTTTTTTTGTAAAGGTGCTAAATATGTGATAAATATATGTTCATTCTGAGGCATTATATACCACCAAACACTTTTTTTCCACAGATACTGATCATAAGCAGCCAAAATCGATGCTCACCAATAATACCGGCTTGTTTTATGGTCAGAAATTAAGCAGACATCAGTCACTGTAGACATCAGAAACAGCATGCATTATTAATCATGCATCAAATAAAAACCTATTTATTTTTATTTTGCATTGTTTATTGTAAATAGGTGCTGAAAAATTGTAGCCTAATAAGTGTACCCTTGTCCTTTGTGATTTGTAACTTTGTTTATCCTCTAAATGGCTTTTAGATGTTCTCAAATATACACTCGTAAAATCTAATGTCTGGAGACTTCTGAGTGTCACATGATCACTACTTTAAATCTTTGTGAGTGATTAGTGCCATATGATGTTTCTCGATTGTTTAAAATAGCACTAATAGAACATAATTCTGAACTAGTCGTGAACCCTGATTCCTCTGTAGTCCTTCATTTTGAATTTCTCCTCCCCTGTATCCAGGACGTGCCCACTAAACTGGTTGCCAAGGCCGTGCCGTTGCCGATGACCGTGCGAGGCCATTGGTTCCTGAGCCCGAGAACCGAGTACACGGTCGCCGTGCAAACCGCGTCCAAGCAGAGCGATGGAGACTACGCCGTGTCTGAATGGAGCGATATTGTGGAGTTCTGCACTGCAGGTAATCCACATTTACCTCACCTTAATTACAGTCTTTAATCACATTAACTTTAAAACATGTTAGACTTAAAAGACTAAAACACCTCACTGAAAATCTTATACAACCTAATCTGAATGAGAAACAGCAGAAAACACACACACAAGAAAAACAGCCTTTTTTCCATTATTCCGTTTTTTTTACAATTAAAAAAATGCAACGCATAAATCCTTAAAAGATGACAAAGAATTAAAAAACTGCATTAGTGAATAAATTTATTGGTACAAGTTATTTGTGTACAATTTTAGAAAGCTATAATTTCACATTGTTGATTAAGTAAGGAATAAAACACTTGAGGGCATGCTGTTATAGAAAAATCATTAACAGTAACAATACGAAGTTACTGTTACCACCCGGAAGTTGATTATTTTCCAATAACAGCATGGACGGCTAACAGTGCATTATTTTCATCTAACAGCACGGTCTGAAGTGTGTGTTCTTCCACTTATACCACAGCAATTTGCCAAAGATTACAATGTTTTATTTATTAATGAACAACACGTTGTGCATTTTAACAGTTTAAATTAATTTTAACAGGTAGATTTAATGTTGTGGAACATCTGAGAGACAAGTCAGTTCCTGTTTACACCAGTCTCTCTCTTTCTCTCTCTCTCTTACTAAAAAAAAAAATGCAGCTTGTCCTATTACTCAGAAACCAGAAAGCGTGAACTCCTCTTTCCTGAAGACTTTAAAAAGCACCGTGACTCTTACGAAGCCCTGACACCTGAGACTCCTTCCATAAATATTACATAAACATCTCCTAACAAAAAACTTCACCACATCAACGGTTCTACATTTTACTTTGTTAAACAACACATTTTTAAAATGCGTTTATTATTAGACTTAGATTATGGGACGCGTCCACCGTGCAAGTCCCTGTGAATGAGCTGTTACTATAGAAACAGTACTGAGCGCATTAGACCGAGCGCATTAATAATATGTCATTAATATGTCAGAACTGCTGTTATAGAAAGCCAGATTTGAGAATTCCACAGCGCTGGGGTATAAGTTATTTTAGTTCACATTTTTCTTCATACAATATGAGATACAAAAACGATTTGTACAAAAAGTTATAGCAAATATGATATTTCAAACATTTTTCTCCACCTGCATCAAACTTATGCGATCAACCCAGACACTCTGTGTCTGAATTTCGTTCATAGTTTTCTACGAGACTGACGCATTGCACAAGTAAGGCAGAATAAGGCTTAAAAATAATTCAGTGCACAAATCAAATAAGAACTACATTATCATTCAAATGACTTTTAACATACAACTGCTTTGCTTTTCTCAGTGTGTGATGCTGGACTAAGTTCAGTTCGATTCAGTTCGGGTTTATTTGTATAGCGCTTTTAACAATGGAAATTATCACAAAGCAGCTTTACAAATATTTATATATAAATTCCAGATATAACTTTTCAATAAATATCATTTTAAATTTATAAGTTCATCCTTAATAAGCAAGCCAGAGGTGACGGTGGCAAGGAAAAACTCCAGTTTCCAGGAAAAAGATTCCAGCTTCAAGAAGGAGCTATGACTGTTTCTTTTAATTAATTAATTAAAAAAAAATTTTTTTAGCTTTTTGTCCATTTTAGTACATAACTGATCAAACTGTGTCTTTTATTTATTTATTTATTTTTTTTATAGATTACTCCCCTGTGCATCTGACTCAGCTGCTCCAGAAGGCTGAGGTCATCGCTGGCAGGATGCTCCCCTTCTCCGTCTTCTACCGCAATCAGAACCAAGAGTACTTCGACTACTGCAGGTGCGGGGCTGGTACCATAAATCACACACTCGCACCACAATACACTGATGCGGAGCTGCCATGTAGTGTACCAGAAGGCTTTAAAAACTCCATGCTGTACTCTTAGTAATACCCTAAGACAGGTAAGAAGAAAGAACGTGACATAAAGAGGAAGAATTCATAATATGTTTTAGACTGAAAGAAAGGACAAAAGTAATAGGGATGCTGGAAGAGGAAGAACCTGCATATTGAGTAATGAAAGGCTGTAACTTCTTCATTAAAAGAAAAAAAAGTGGTGTAGTTTAAATCAGACCATATAAGGCAGCAAATTGGTTATCATCATAATGAGAATTTTCTGTATATAATAATATGAATATTATTCACTTTCATAAGAATCAGTTGTCAAACAGCTTCTATTACTATTACTAGAAGTGGGTTTTTTTCTGTGGAAAATCTAATACATGATCAGTTAAAATTCTGGTAGTTAAAAGCATCTTTTAAGGTTTGTGTAACAAACAAAATGTTTTCTTTTTACTGCTTCTAAATTGCTAAATGAAAAGGGTGAGAGACATGCCTTTATTTGTGCATTTAATATGAAGCAATATAAATTTAATCACAAATTGTACTATTACTAGAATCTTGGTACTGCATGATACAATTAATTAATCAACCTCCTACCACAAGCTGTGGCATGTGACAAAATGCTAAGCAGGCCAGGCTGACCTGTGTTTTTAGATCAGGATGGCAAGGAAAAGATCCAAGTGTGTGTGAAAAAGCGTTCGTTATTGGGATGGACAGGAGCCTCAGTCACAAAGACGCTCGACTGGCTTGTGTTTAGTCGGACCATAAGGTTGGAAATTGTAGTTGAATTCGCACACTTGATGACCGTGATGCTTGTGCGTGATTACGATGTTTAAGGAAAAACAGAAAGCAGCTGTTCTTCAGGTGGCTGTTGGTTTTTACTTTAATTTTTCACACATATGTACATAGTGTAATATTTTTCCATAAATATTGATAGATATGATGCTAAAAAGCCCTGTCCATGTTTGGGGATGCTCCTGAAGGCGTGTGTGTGTGTGTGTGTGTGTGTGTGTTAGGGTAACATAAGATATGGAGATAATGGTAACTATTTAAAACACTTTTATATTTTCATGGCAAAAACTTCGAGGTCAAAATGACACTAATATTTAATATTATGTACATTATGTTTCATATTGGAAAAAAATTAAAATAAAAATAAAAAAATCTACTAAATGGGTTGTTTTTTTAAAAAGAAATATCTTTCTCTCTTTCTGTTTCAGTAATGTGCAAGGAGGCCGAATGCTCCCCTCGGTGAAGGACAACAGCGGAAGTCACGGCTCTCCGCTTAGCGGCAAGCTGGAGGGCATCTTCTTCAGCTGCAACACGGAGTTTAACACAGGTGAGCCACCGCAGGACTCTCCGTACGGCCGCTACCCGCTTCCGGATCAGCGCCGAGGAGCTGTTTGGGCCCGACACGCGCCTCTACTTCGGCGACTTTTACTGCATGTACACGGCGTACCACTACGTGATCCTGGTTCTGGCGCCGCGCGGCTCGCCCGGAGACACCTACTGCAGCGAGAGGCTGCCCGAGCTGGACGCCACCAACAACCGCTTCCTGACCCGCGTGTGCGGTGAAGACGGGCGCGTCGAGTTCCGCCACGCCCAGGACGTCATCCTGGAGATCATCTACACGGAGCCTGTAGAGCTGACCCGCGGCACCGTGGCCCAGATCAGCGGCCATCAGCTCATGAGTCTGTCCACCGTCAACGCCAAGAAGGACCCGAGCTGCAAGACGTGCAACATTAGCGTGGGACGCTAACGCTCAGCCGGGACTTACTGACCAACTGTGTCCAATCCACATATCACACAACTGAAGAACTCCAATATTAGCATGTATGCTAACTACCCAATCCTCTGATCACACCTCAAGCCCTGCAAACATTAGCGTGGGATACTCTCACAAACTGAGCTGTCTCCAAATCACCAGAAGTCAAGAACTCCGATATCACAATGCGTTACTACACACCATGCCTAATCCTTGGATCACACCGAAATATTAGCGTGGGGTGCCAACACTTCCACACAAACTCAGTCTGGACTTGCTAACCAATGATTTGTAGATGATACACATGAGAACACTTCAAGAAGACCACTAATGTTAGCATCACTACTCACTACTAACCGTGTGCGTGTGCGTGAGCGCTTACATCACACGTTCCAGGAGCTGCAACATCAGCATATGATGCTAACGCCGGCTAATGCGCAAAACATCAACTCAATTAACCAACCTTTAGATCCTGCACCAGTAACTGAAGAAAATATCGTGGCTCCAAAAGAATTCTGAAACTGCGAAACCACTTGTGAGCGTCCGCGGCGCTGTTGGTCTCCGTCACCGTGGTGACACCAGCGTACGTTATTCTCTACACGACTGAAGAGGCGTCTCCTGTCCTCACTGCTGTAAACTTTCGGACATTAGAAACGAAGGAATGTTCCTGCATTTTTCTTCAATCCACTGCATCTGTAGTGTGTAAGATTACCACAGGAAGGAATTTCATCATGATTTCCTCTACTGGAAAAAGAATGGAAAAACTCTTCGTTCAAAATTCACTCATAATGGAAGTCTCAGTTCAGCTGCTGTGTTTCGTATAAATGTTTATTGCCAGGGTTCAAAACTGAAAGTTCATTCTGAAATGGATGAATTTGTGGTTATTTTCCCACAGCGTGCCCGAATGCTCGAATCTGATTGGCCAGAAGGTGCGCAGTATTTCTGTGGAAGAGCACAGGTAGTTCTGACTGTAACATGAGCGATAGTTCATTTTAATGCACTTATTCGAATACGTTATTGTTTCTATAGTAACAGCTCATGCACAGGGACTTGTACGGCGAGCGCTCCACATAATCTAAATCTAATAATAAACAGATTTAAAAACAGATTGTTGTTTAACAAAGTAATTCTTATAATCGTTGATGTGGTGAAGTTTTTGGTTAGGAGACGTTTATTTAACATTTATGGAAGGAGTCACGGTTATCAGCACTGAGTCTCGTTTGTGCTTTCCGTTTTCTTAGTGTTCTCAGTAAAATGACGGGCTGCACAGTTTGTGTGTGTGTGTGTGTGTGTGTGTGTGTGTGTGTGTGTGTGTGTGAGAGAGAGAGAGAGAGAGAGAGAGAGAGGGAGAGAGAGAGAGAGAGAGAGAGAGAGAGAGAGACTCGCAGACATTCCACAGCGTTAAATCTAACTCTAAGCTGCTAAAACGTGTGCCGTGTCGTTCGTTAATAAATTAAACAGTGCCATTGTTAGCAAATCGCTGTGCTATAAGTGGAAACACACACAAAGGCCGTGCTGTTATACGATAATAACGCACTTTTTGTTGTGGTAACAGCCGTCTGCTTCGCCTGCTTTATTTTCGTATAACAGCACGGTCTGTGGTGTTAGTCCTTACTTAACATGCACACAAAAGCAGGAAAGCGTAAGTAAACCAAATTCCTTTTTACTCTCTTGCTCCAGTGTTGGGAATTTGGAGGAACGTTGGAAAAACGTAAGGAATTAAACACTTCGGAGCGTGGTGTTAAAGGAAAACACTCAACGACCTAAAATGGAGTTACTGTTACCACCCTGAATAAGATAACAGCACATCCCAAAGTGTTTTATTACTCTATTCCTTACACCACAGCAATTTGCCGCTGATTACTTTTTTAATTAATTAAAGAAAAACACATCGTACTTATCTGTTTAGAGTTACAGTTAGTGTTGTGGAACGTCCATGAAACAAGTTATCGCTTACGTTACAGCAGCTATAAACAGTCGTTCCCTCAGCAGTCTCTCTTTTTTTCCCTTTCTCTCTGTTAAAATAAGATAAAAAAAAAAAAAAAAAAAACCCACACAGCTTGTCATATCACAGAGAAACTGTTTTTACAGGTTTACCTCTGACTGTTACAAAGCGCTGACACTGGAGACTCCTTCCAAAATAGCTAAATAAACCTTCACCGTATTTAATCTGTGTATGTTGAGCGTGCACCGTACAAGTCACTGTGTAAGTTGTTACTACTGAAACAATAATTCTGTCAGAGCTGCTGTTACACAGAATTCATTCATTAACTCCTTCTGACCAATCGGATTCAAGAATTCAGGAGCGCTGTGGAGGTGGAAAGAAGCTGCAAAAAAAAAAACAAAAAAAAACGTAACTCGTTCTCTCATGTCTGTCTCATCACAACATTTAAAATTTAAAACTACAACTTTTACACTGAATTATACAGTCACATATTTTAACATTTATTGACGAGAAACGAAAAACTGCCCTTAGATTTTATCAGAAATGAGTAAACAGGGTTTTTCGGCAGTACAGGGAAACACGTCAAACGTCTTGCCTGTGTAATCCCACATACGCTCCACATGCAGTGGATTAGGTCAGGTTAAAAACGCTGGAGTACTCCTTTAAACAAAAACAAAGAAAGGTCTCAGTTTCCATTTACACATCAACACTGCTGAGGATTTCAGTGACGATGGAAAAACAGTCGACAGTCACTATTACTCCAGGGCTAAACTTCTACTGGATGGATCTGAAACACGGATTAACCCTCGTGCAGGAGAATCTCACTCTCCTGAAATGAAAACATGTCATAAGAATCCACCTTTCCTTTCCACAGACGCATCCTTTATTTCAAGCATCAATTCAGTTACTGACTTTTTAGAGACTAGTTTATTTTTTACACATCGCAGTTCTCCTTTAACCAGTCCTCACTTTTTATTCCGTTTATGTTTCTTTTTTTTTTTTTCCTGAAAGAGCAGCATGTGTATTTGTGCATTAGCGTCTGCGTGTGTGTGTGAGAGAGATGATGTGCTCGCCAGCCGTGATTATTGCGCATGTTCATGGTGAAATGTGTTTATGTTTACGTTTGCACACCCTCGAAACTGTGCTCTTGTATGCCAAAGGTCATACGGTGAGAGAAAAAAAAAAAACGCTTAACGTTCCTTGATAGACGAATTCAATCCGTCAGGTTTCTAGAGAGGGCTGAAGAAAGTGAATATCGATGCAAGCAAGTGAGAAATCGACGAAATGTTATCAGATCTTCTCACGGACAAACTTGTTTGAAGAAGCAAAAAAAAGTTTAACATCGTCTTGCAAATATTTAACGAAATCTGTTGTATCCAGCCTTAACTGTATAGTCTTATTATTATTATTATTATAGATGTGATGTAAATTATTGTTAAATGACTCAGTAATTTTAAAATCGGCTTGATGAAAAATGGCACTGCGCTCACTAGAAGTGCCAGTACATACAATATTACCCATAATCCTCTAAGAGAAACAGGCAAGATCTCATGATAATAATGAAAATAATCAGCTTCTGGGCGTTTACAGAAACTCTGCTTCGCCTCGGACAGCACCACCATAATCGCTGATTACTTTCCTATAACCACACGCGGAAGTGTTTTATTCCTTGCACCACAAATTAGCATTCGATAAATAAAAATAAACATTTTTATACAGCTCCTGTTCTTATCTATTTATTCCTCCATCATAGAAAGCATAAAAAGTGCAGAAAATGATACGCTGCGTTAAAACAGACATAAAAAGCTGGAATTCTGTAGCACGCTCACAGAAATAAACTCAAACACACCTTTAATCAAATTCACATTATCGTACTTTGGCTTAGGGAGAGCGTCGTATCCTCGTTTAATCCTCTCTCTACCTGTTCTCACTGTGAAATTAGAGCTTCTATGCGTGATTTGTGCATCTAGCGTTTGGTTTAAACAAACAAACAAACAAACAAACAAAAAAACCTGCAACTGAATATAAAGTGCTATATTTTGATACGAAGGTGCACGAGTTTGCCAATTTTTTTTTTATTTTGCCATAATTATTTAGTAATTTTAAACATTTTACATATATTTAAAAAATCAGCTGCTGTCAACTGTTTGATTTTCTAAAACTAAAAATAAATGCACCAGTGATTATACGCACGGCACGTGAGTCAGCCCCTACACGTGTACACTTTCCACCCACGTGGCTCACCAGGAAGTATGCGAGATGCGACGTGTGTGTCAGATGGCGATTCTGTCTCTGGCTGCTTTGAGGTTGTGTTTTTTTCCCAGCATCCCTTTCAGCAGCCTCAGTCTGTCCTTCAGAGCATTGTAGCGGTCGTATTCCTCCGCCATTACGAGACGGTCCTCTCTCTGTGCACTCCTTAAAAAAAAAAAAAAAAAAACAAGGAAGAGATATGAAACAGCACTCATCACCGGCACCTGACGTCTCCCCGCTATTGCCTTACACTCCGATAGCTGTGTACAGTGACGACTCCGACCGAACCTTTAAACACAATGTACATATGTGTACAGGGAAAACAAGCAGTTCTGTCTCTCTCAAACTTTATCTGTCTAAGCTTCTCTCTCACTGTTTGTGTGGAGAGGCTACACACACACACACACACACACACACACACACACACACACCTGTATCCTTTTGGCAGGTGCTTCTGTCAAAAAAATTTTTTTTTTCCCTGTTCTGAGTTTCTTGATGTGTTTCTGAGAACCAACTGTGACTGTTCAATAAAGCTATGTGTTCATGACAGCTGCCTCACTTACCTTGTGTGTGAGTGTGTGTGTGTGTGTGTGTGTGTGCGTGCGCGTACGTGTACCTGCCATTCTTTATGAGAAAGTTCTTCTCGTACTCTTTGAGAAGTGTTCTCAGTTGCCTTTTCTCCATCCTTGTCTGTTTCAGCTGCCTCAACACCTCCACCCTGTACACACACACACACACACACAGCTTTAATATTGTACTGCATTACTTAAAGGTGCATTAGGTAAGATTAGGTCTCTAAGAGTTAGGTGTGTTTGACATTGGAATGATTCCCACCCAGTGTCTATATAATGACTGACAGGAGCTGCATCCAAACACAAACACATTCCCGACAGGAAACACAAACACATTCCCGACAGGAAAACAGTTTTCCAAACAGGTTTTCTCACCGACTACATCCATTTGTGCGAAGGCCACGGCTTGATCCATTGTTTTGTCATGTTTTTTTTTTTGTGCTACATATCTTCCAGGTTATTTGAACAAGTAAGGAACAAAAAAATCGACTGTTGCAGCTTTAAAGCTTGTGTGTGTACCTGTGAACTAAGTGTGTATCATTTGTGGAATCTGTTGCTTGCGTGACCATCTGGGTGATGAAGACAGGATTAGCGTCCTCTTCTCCTGGCACAAGATTCACATGGACACACTCTTCTGAGCCTCTCTGCATCACACACACACACACACACACGCGCATAGATGAGTGTTAGATGTGTGCTCGTTTTAGTACAATGTAGCCAGGATTACACTGTGCAATGTCTTTTAAGATTATTACTCGTCACGCTGTACGAGACGATCCCAATAAAATCTTGGCCAAATACTATAACATACTGTGCGACAACGTGTCGGATTATACGATGATGATCCTCTAAGATCTGCGATTAAAGAAAACTACCCCGTTCTGTTTATGTCATCAATCAGTGTGATCTGAGCTCATGGACAGAAACATTCGTCGAAGTAAGGTCGAGGTATTAAGGATATTTTTCTGTCTATTCGCATGTTTCCTTTAGTTTGTGCCTTTACTGTTTTTGCAGCTGTCCTGTGATTTTTGCGTAATCTTGTGCCGTCCTCCTATTGGTGGCTTTTAGGTCCATGGTGTAGCAGCGCTCACACTCTGATTTTGATAACATAAAATTCCTGACTGCCAGAATTTCGTTGTTGGCTCTGTTTGGTCGTAATGACACTAAACTGTCCACGTCACGTTATTTTGAGGCCACGGTTTCAATTCATGAGCAAAGAATTCTTTACAATGTGTGATGTTTGTCTGCGACAATTTGCCTTAGAGTTTAAACCCGGGTCAATTCATACATCAGACACAACTAGAAGGGTCAGTAAATTACGTAAGTGTGTGTGTGTGTGTGTGTGTGTGAAAACCATACAGTGGTACTGGTCTGTGTGTTTGAGCTGTAGAAGGCCTGCTTCACCACATGGTATCGGTCATATAGCTCTTTCATCACACTCCTCTCTTCTTTAGAACTCTGCAGAGAAAAAATGCACACACACACACACACACACACACATCACGTAGCATCACATGGTTTTATACTCGAGATGGATTAAATGCACATATAATTTAGCAAACCAACTGCTCTCGTATGCTACAGCATAACTCGTTATATGTATTTTAAAAAGGTTATTTAGCTTTACTTCAGAATTACAGCTGAGAAACAATTCTTTATCAATGAAATGCTACTAAGAATAATCGTTCCTTAGCCTATTTTTGTCTAGAGATTTAAAAACATACAAGAAAATTGTGATTTTTTTTTTTTCTTGCCCAAAAGATTTTAAACCGACCTTTTAAAGAGTATTTTTTTTCCTAGAAATGCTGATGTACTGTATTATATAAATAAAGACAGCTGGTTGATTGTATAAGAAAACGCACCGGCCTGCCGTGAAGACTCTCGTAGTAAAGAAGACACTTCTGCAGCGTTATCTTCTCCAGAGCTAACTGAGCGTGAGACATATCCTACACACATGCAAAAAATACGTAAATGAATAAAAATTAAAGGAACAAATGTCGTTACAATGATGGGATAGTGTGGAAAAAAAAATCAATCCCACACAATCACCAGGCTCTCACCAAACATAGTGCTTTTATAGTTTTTTATTTAAAAAATGAAAAGATCCAAAAGATTACAAAAGATAGGAGAGAGAGAGAGTGTGTGTGTGTGTGTGTGTGTGTGTGTGTGTGTGTGTGTGAGAAACCTGAATGCGCTGTGGCAGGTTCAGTTCCAGTCGTTTCTCTTTAAGCCGCTGAGTTAACGTGTTCACCGTCTCCTCCACCGCGGGTTTGTGTGGACACACACTGAGCTTCTGGGCTTTAGACTTTTCTGAAGTGTGCACACACTGTCTTGATCTCAACTCTATGGAGAGAAGGTAAAGAAGGGAAAAGTGTTTGTGTGTTGAAGGCGATGATGAAAACGAGGCTAAAGCAAGGTGTGGTTTACTCGTACCTTTCAGCTGCTTGCGTGCTTTGCTGAGGTCCGTCATTAACTTCACCCCTTCACGATGAGCCATTTTATCATTGAGAGCAGCCTGCATTTATTTAAAAAAAAAAAAAAAAGGATCTGAAATTTCAATCTGGCTCCAAAAAACCTCCACAACCCAACCTTCAACATACATACACTACAACAGTGTTTTAGGGCCTACTGTTTAAAAACAAAAATACAGGATTTCAAGAATAAAGTCATTATATTTTGAGAAAAATTCATAATATATGATGTTATGGGGAACAAAAGTCCCAATATTTCAAAAATAAAGTCATGACAGAATGGTGCACATCAGAGCAACAAAAATAAAGAAATAAATACTTTACAAATAAAGAAATACTTAATCGCCTGGTGCATCAGCACCAGATTATTATTAGTATAAGAACATCCTCCTTCAACAAAAGATACCATTTTATCACAGTATTATGACATACTCGAAATATTCTGACTTTATTCTCGAAATATTCTGACTTTATTCTCGAAATATTCTGACTTTATTCTCGAAATATTACGACTTTATTCTCGAAATATTACGACTTTATTCTCGAAATATTACGACTTTATTCTCGAAATATTACGACTTTATTCTCGAAATATTCTGACTTTATTCTCGAAATATTACGACTTTATTCTCGAAATATTACGACTTTATTCTCGAAATATTACGACTTTATTCTCGAAATATTACGACTTTATTCTCGAAATATTACGACTTCATTCTCGAAATATTACGACTTTATTCTCGAAATATTACAACTTTATTCTCGAAATATTACGACTTTATTCTCGAAATATTACGACTTTATTCTCGAAATATTACGACTTCATTCTCGAAATATTCTGACTTTATTCTCGAAATATTACGACTTTATTCTCGAAATATTACGACTTTATTCTCGAAATATTACGACTTTATTCTCAAAATATTATGGCTGTATTCTTGAAATATTACGACTTTATTCTTGAAATATTACGACTTTATTCTCGAAATATTCTGACTTTATTGTCGAAATATTACGACTTCATTCTCGAAATATTCTGACTTTATTCTCGAAATATTACGACTTTATTCTCAAAATATTATGGCTGTATTCTTGAAATACATATTTAAACAACACAGTAAAGAAACAGTATAGTTTGTTTATTGCATGTCCATCCATCAGTTTATATATTTTAATTAACCCTCATGTTTTATACCTCTATTATTATTCAAAGTGTGTATTTTGGAAAATCTCACCTTTATCCACACATGACCTGCAGTATTACTGTAGTCAGACTTGCTCTGAATCAGACGGTAAAGTGTTTATTCCAACTCCATGTACTTTTCGTTTTATTACTGTACATTTGGTCCATAACGGTTGCTTTATGTAAATGAAACATATTTATACCTCAGCACTGTTGTATTCTCAGTTCTGATTGGTCAGAAGGTGTTGATTAATTTTCTGTAATAGCAGCTCTGACAGTAGTACCAGCTGCAAGGCAAATCACACGTTTGTTCGATTATGTTATTGTTGCTATAGTAACAATTTACAGGGACTAGTCTGGAGGACGAGTCATAATCTAAGACTGTTGTGTTGTTATTTAACGAAGAAAGACATTGTTGATATGATGGAAGTTTTCTGTGTGGAGATGTTTATTTAACGGAAGGAGTTTATTTTATGGAAGGAGTCTCCAGTGTCAGAATCAGTAAGTTTTCCGTCACGGGAAAGTCAAGACAGAGGAGTTTGTGCTTGGTAACATGACAAGCTGCGTTTTTTTTTTTTTTCTTAATTAGCTTCAAGAGAGAGAAAAAAGAAAGGCTAGTGAGGGAACGACTTCTATAACATATAATGACGTTCCACAACATTAAATGTAACTACAAAAGGATAAAAAAGTATGAAGTGTTCTTCTTTAATAAAGAAAATTTAAATTTAAATATCTTCAAACTGCTTGATTATAATAGATAGGAAACAGTTCAGGAAGTAATGTTATAGGAAAATCTAAATTTTGAGGTGTTAACACTAATTTCACTTCATCACACCATCCTGTCCTTGATGAGTTTACTGTAACAGCACACCACCAAAGGTTTTATTCCTTCTTTACATTAACAAACACTCCTGACACTCACACACACACACACACACACACACACCTTGTAGTTGTGGATATTCTGGAAGGATTCCTCAAGGCTCCCGATTGCTCGCTTGAGCTTCTGAACACGCTGACGCAACTGAGAGATCGACATCTCATGGGAACAGTTTGCATCATCCTTCCTGCTAACGCGCACACACACACACACACACACACAGATCCAAACAAAACTAAGATCCTGGTAACCTATAGCCCAGTATCTCAACAACAACACATGAATTAAACATACAAAAAGAGATGTTCCTACACGACACGTGATTGGCTGGAGGGTGCACAGGAGGCGGAGTCTTGTCCAGTGCTTAGAGTCTGAGCCTGGTTTGAGATTGGACAGTGAACAGAGGGACTGGGAGGGGCTGAGGGAAGAAACAGGAAAGAAAAGTCATTCACTACTATGAAACGTGACAAGGTATTTTCACTATAAATTCATAACATTCCTGGAGTAATTAAAAGGATTAAATGAGTACTTATTCCCATCTGAATTTAATTTTGTTTGATTTTTTAAAATTTGACGGTTCATCAAATAACACGCCAACACGTCACCTTTACATGTGCGTAATAAAAAAGGTGACTATAGATGTGTACCTAATAATCTGCCAGCTCAGTGTATTTGATCCAGCAGTAACACACACACACACACACACACTCAGAACATACAGCATGAACTAGCTGTCTCTTAATGCAAAACATGTGACTGGAGTGGTTATGCGTTATTTTCATTCTAACATTTAGTGAAGAATGGAGTACTCTTATATTAGTTTTTTGATAACAGAGGAAATATAACTATATATATATATATATATATATATACTCTTACTGTATATAGAGTAATGAGCAATAGAATAGATAGAAAACGTATCTAAACACAGAATCAGAGAAAGCAGGAGAAATAGGATGATGAAGAGGTATTACCCCTGATGCAGTGGCTAGATGCTGAGTTGATGTCCTCCTCCATCAGCCTGGTAGTGTGTGTGTCAGGACTCTGAGTGTGTGTGCAGCTATAATCTGAGGCTACATGCTTGCTCTGTGACATCCTGGCCTCAGTGTGTGTGTTGTTGCTGTGTGTGTGTGTGCTCCCAGGCTCAGAGTATGAGCTTTGGCTCTCAGTTTGTGTATCACCACTCAGAGAGTGTGTGCAGCTCGTGTTAGACTGCATGTCCTTCTGGCTGTGTGTGTCTCTGTTCTCGAGTCTCTGGTGTCTGGTTTTGCGATGCGTCTCGTCACTGGTATCGGAGTGTGTCTCGCCGTCTGTGTGGCTGCTGTCTGGCGTGCGGCGCTCCGGAGCAAGGCTCTGTATAAATAAATAAATAAATACAATACAATATTGGAGGGATGCAGTTTTTTTAAAACATGGTTACAAGGTCAACATGCACACATGCACACACACACACACTCACAGAGGTTCTGTTTAAACAGGTTGCAATGCCTGCACCCTCTGCTGACTGTCTGGCGAATTACAACTGCAATAAAAACACCTTCATCCAACATATCCGACTCCCTCTGCTCACAAAATTGCCTTTTAATGAAAGGGGGCAGGCACTGCAACCTGTTTAAACATAACCTCTATGAGTGTGTGTGTGTGTAGCCTGCAGGTTTCTGCTGTATAATTTAATACATTTTTACACTATTAATTATATTTAATAGTACATTTATATGAATATTACATCTCTAGAAATACTTTGAAACATTACAAACTACACATTTAACAGAAATACCATGTGTGAGCGTGTGAGGCAGGACTGATCCTTCTTCATTAGGCATGGTCTAAAGAGAGAGAGAGAGAGAGAGAGAGAGAGAGAGGTCATCATCGCTAGCTGGTTATAAATGCTTCTACTAATAAACAAAATTAGAACAATTACATTATATACTTATTACTGACTTCTTGTTGAAGTCTCAATTCTACTTTACCAGCAGCTCGGACATTAGTGCAGGCTGTAATGCGCTCATTCTAATACGTTATTGATTTTGTACTAACAGCTCATTCATACATAGAGACGTATACTGTGGCCGCTCCACATGAAACGAAGTTAAAAATGTGTGTAATCTTTGGTGTGGTGGAGTTTTCTATAAAGAGATATTTATTTAACATTTATGGGAGGAGTCTCCTTAAATTTAGGACAGTGAATGTGATGGCAATGTTTAAATGTTAACGTTTGGTTAAAATGCTGCACAGTTGAACAGGTACACGTACACAAACAGGATTAAAAAACAGACTGTAAACCATGAAAAAATGTTGTGTGTCTGTGCGCTATATACAATACATATGTGCTAGAGTATGTAGTAACTCATTGTTATAGAGTGGTAATATCTTTTACACCACAGAGCTGCTGAATTCTCGAATCTGAAGGATTACTTTTCTATAACAGCAGCTCGGACAGTAGTTCTAGCTGTAACATAAACGGTAGGTTTATATTAATGCACTCATTCTAATATATTATCATTTCTATAGTAAGAGCTCATTCACAGGGACTTGTATGGAGGATGCTCTACACAATCCAAGGCAAGTAAAAATGGATGAAAAACATGTTGTTATTTAACAAAGAATAATGTATAACTGTTGATATGGTGAAGCTTTCTGTTAGGAGACGTTCATGTAACATTTTTGGAAGGAGTCTTCAGTGTCAGCGCTTTGTAATGCTAAGTAAGTTTTCCACCACAGGAAAGGGGAAACTTCAGAGGAACTTATGCTTTCTGGTTTCTCAGCTGCATTTTTTTGCCTTGGTAATTTCAAGAAAGTGATAAAGAGAGGCTGGTGTGGGAACGACTGTTTATAGCTGCTATAGCGTACATAATAACAGGAACTAGCTTGTCTTGCGGATGTTCCACAACATTAATTGTCACTATAAATGGTGTTGTTCATTAATAAATTAAAATTGTAATCATTGGCACATCACCGTGGTATAAAAGGAATAACACACTGGATTATTTTCCTATAACCTCAGGCTCAATGTGTTATTCCTTACATAACAAACAACGATGTGCGCAGAAATCGAATTGGTGAATTACTGTGGGATACATGAGAGAAAAGCAGGTTTTAATTTAAAAAAAAAATGTTCATTTTAAACTTTTTGCTTTTACTTTGCATCCACATCATAGCTGTGCTTTCGTAGAGTGTGCCATCTGGTGGCTCCGCCCCTTCTGCTATGTAAAACAGTGCAAAAAGCATCCAGCGTTCCACGCTGCATTTTTTTGGATGTTTTAATGTGTCAGTCTTACTAAGCTCCTCAGTGTGAATTCAATACTTGCACATGAAGTGGATCATTTGAGATGCTGTTTGTGTGCACTTCCTTCTGCTGAGTATCTTAATGATCTTACAGTATGGATAACTACAACTACCACTTACAGATATTTACACCAAAGACTCTTTCATTTCCTGTTTAAATGTCCATAAGACAGAAATGTTTCTGCAGTCCTGTTGGAGTTTTTGTGAAATTAATAAGTGAGTGTGTTTTTAAGTACAGAGACCTGAGACAAGTTCAGATAAAAGGTAATTATTGTGTTTGGGAACCAAGAAGAACAGGAACGGTTGTAACACTCACTCCTGTTCAGGACGACTCTCTGTATGTCCTGCTTTCTCCTTTTTCTCTGCCTCAGTCCCTCTCTCCTCGCTTCCTCTCCTCTCATCTATGTCCACTGTGTCGAGTTTTGAGATGAACCTGTCACTGAGACAGAGATGATTAACACACTGAGTGGTAGTTTTGCTGTTGGCTGGGGTTGAGTGAGAAATGAGGTAAGAGGTTTTGAAAAGAGATGTCGATAATTTGGGGAAAAAAAAAAAGACTGTAGGCAAATAGAAAAAACACGGTAATATTGTACTAAACTTCAACACAAATCTGACCTTTTGGAGAGTGGGTGTGTATCAGCTGCAGTTGGTGGGAGGGCACTAATTTCTTTAGCCACACCCATCTTGACATCACACACCCTCTCAGAGGTATAAGACTGCTCCTGGGAATTAAGCAAATAGTGGTATATAATTTAAAAAAAAAACAAAACAAAACAAAAAAAACCACACACAGACATACACACACCTTGAGTTCATTCTCACCTGCCGTAGTCGTGATATGTCAGTAAGATGAGGGGGAGACAACATGGATTTCCTGCTGTGTGTGGTGTGTGTGGTGTGTGTATGGCTGCTGTTGCATGAATGTGTGTGAGCTGTGTAGCTGGTGTGTGTGTTTGGGATCAGATGTGTGTGTTTCTCCAGCAGATGCAGCGTAAGGGTGTTGCACATGGCCTGCTCCTCCAGCATCCTCGGGCCCTCAGGGACGCTGCACACACAGATTATAACAAGTTTTTATATTAAACACACTAGAGCACTTAATAATAAAGCTTCTTAATAAGATATGTAAGGAATAAAACGCTAGGGGACATGCTATTATAGGAAAACAATCAACTCTGGGGTGGGAACAAAAACTCTGCTTCATCACACCACCCTGTTGTTAATTATTTTCCTATACCAACATGAACCCAAGTGTTTTATTCCTTATATAAACTATAAGATCCCTTTTTACACCTCAGTAACTTATTAAAGAACATCAGCATGTCATACTTTTTATCCATTTTTAGTTACATTTAATGTTGTGGAACGTCCACAGATTAGTTCGCGTCATTTGTTATAAACAGAAACCGTTATTATAAACAGCGTCTGTTTCTTTGCTCTCTTAAAAAGAAACTGCATTCTCTTCTGCCCTGAAGACATTATTGTTCGGAAAACAATAAGTTACAGCTTTACCTCTGACCATTACAAAGCTCTGACACTGGAGACTCCTTCCATGAATGCTGAATAAACATCTCCTCACAGAAAACGTCGCCATATTAACAATTGTACACGTTTTTAAAAATCAGTTTATGTGAAGCGTCCACCATACTCACTGTCTAAGCTGGTACTATATAAATGATTAAATTAACCAACACCTTCTAGCCAATCAGAATGTACAATCGCCATACAGCCAGTAAACATAATTAAAGATTTCCTTTATGTATGTCATTATAATATATATATATATATATATATATATATATATATATATATATATATATATATATATATATATATGTGTGTGTGTGTGTGTGTGTGTATGTATATATACAGTACTGTGCAAAAGTCTTAAGCACATGCAAAGAAATGCTGTAGAGCAAAGATGCCTTCAAAAATAATGAAATTAAATGTTTCTACATTAAAAAAAATACTATAAAGAGCAGTAAACAGTAATAAATGAAACAAAGTCAATATAAGTCGATCCTTCGCTTTTAAAAAACATAGTAGTCTCAGTGTGTGCAGTTTTATAAGGAAATGAGCTGTAAGTGTTACTGAGCATCTTGCAGAAGCAGCCACAGTTCTTCTGGAGACTTTGACTGTCGACTCGCTTCTTATTTCTGCAGCGAAACCCAGCAGCCTTCATTATGTTTTTTTATCTGAAAAGTGTCTCTTATGGAATCTGCTGCTTTCTTTACTGACATACAAACATTTTTTTGTAACATTTAATTTTTTGCTGGAAAACTAATGTTTGGAATCTAAAATGTTTTTGTACTGAATCAATAACGTAGAAGTCATAAAATAAAAATCTATAACAAAGTTTGTACTAAAAAAAATAGGGTGCCTTTTTGCACAGTACTGTGTGTGTGTGTGTGTATATATATATATATGTTTGTTTTATTAGCAACACCGTATCTGTCTGTCTCTCTGTTATGTAATGAAAATGAGCTTTCAGTGTGGATCATTTCTCTCCCTCGCAGTTTTCACTCTCACTTATGGTTTTGTCAGCTACATTGAGTCAAAACACATAGACACACACACACACACACACACACACTTGTTTACTTACGGGTTTTGTAAAGAGGTGTGTGTTTCATCACACACGTCATACTGTTGAGCAACAAAGGTGGGAGCAAGTCGTGCTGTATTCAGAAAATAACTAGTCTTCACCCTATTAAAACCAGGGTTAAACAGACAGACTAGCATTGTGGGTAATAAAGAGCTTGAGCTTCTGAGCTCCCACAGCTCTCAGCACAACCTCTCTGGCCCTGAGTGGGTCACTTAGCCCCGTTCACTTCCCTCTAAGGGGTGTGCTTGTAAAATACAGTATGTTCCCAATGCTTTGCCCTATTTAAACCTGCCATTTGAGGCCTGTCTTGAGTGCAATAATTACATCAGATCTTTATAAAGTTCACTGGTTAGCTCCTTAGAGAAAGCACTAGAAAGAAAGTGTAGTAGCAGCGTTTAAGCTCTTCGGCAGATGGCTGTATCTAACACCTTTTCCACACTAGGCTCCATTTTCCTTGACGGAAAGCGAGACCGCAGCATCAAGAGTTCAAGTGTTCAAGTGGAGTTTATTGTCATTTCAGCCATATACAAGTACATAGTGAAACGAAACAACGTTTCTTCAGGACCAAGGTGCTACACAAGACGACACAGAACAACACAGAACTACAAGGGACTACATAAATTATACAATAAAGTGCACAAGTGCAAACAAGTGCAGACAGCACAAGACAGTACAAGACAGTACAAGACAGTACAATGACTACAGCGCTGACCAGTACACAGTTCTGTTTAAAAGTGAACCTAGTGACAAAGAGTACAAGAGTACAATATAAGTAATAGTGTAAACATTACTTATTGAAATAGTGTAAACATAAGTGTAAACATAAGAGTAGCAGCCTATGAACAGTATAATATAATGAGTATTTATAGGAGCATAAACATGTGCAAAAACTTGCAAAAAAATTGCAGAGAGAATGGAGGATGTTCAGTTGTGTGTGTAGTTATGTGTGTGTGTGTGTGTGTTCCTTCAGTCCAGTTTCTGAGTATTGGAGGTGTGTGTGTGTGTGTGTGTGTGTGTGTGTGTTCCTTCAGTCCAGTTTCTGAGTATTGGAGGTATGTGTGTGTGTGCGCGTGTGTGTTTCTTCAGTTCAGTTTCTGAGTATTGGAGGTATATGTGTGTGTGTGTGTGTGTGTGTGTGTGTTTCTTCAGTTCAGTTTCTGAGTATTGGAGGTATATGTGTGTGTGTGTGTGTGTTTCTTCAGTTCAGTTTCTGAGTATTGAGGAGTCTGATGGCATGTGGGGAGAAACTATTGCACAGTCTGGTTGTGAGGGCCCGAATGCTACGGTACCGTTTACCAGACGGCAGGAGGGTAAAGAGTGTGTGTTAGGGTGTGTGGGATCATCCACAATGCTGGTGGCTTTGATGCAGCGTGAGGTGTAAATGTCGGTGATGGAGGGAAGAGAGACCCCGATGATCTTCTCAGCTGTCCTCACTCAGCATCAGAGCACAGGGAAAAGATTACTAATATGAGATGAGGGGAAGGTTGGGGCTTCAATGTTATTTGACCCACTCTCAATCATTCCTGATTTATATGTTGATTGGATTATCTGCCATTTTTACTTGGTGGAAAAAAACCCAGCTCCTTTGGCATATTTTTGAGGTCTAACTCATACCAGTGTGCTCTGACTCTTAACCTACAGAACTCCTACACAACATGTGTGACAGCTGGCATGTCTGCAGATGAGTAAAGAAACCGACTCAAGATTATTATAAGCCCTACTACTAGAAATTTAATGACTATAAATGAAAAATGACCCTGGCAGGATTTGTCTTTGAAACACACACACATACTTCTCAAACGTTAACTGAGATCACAGGTTCACACATTATTTTTTGGGCAGTTTTAGGATTGGTGTTTTTGTACAGCAGGTAATCAAGCACATATTTCTTAGGAACTGACACAATTCCTGCGCGTTTATTCACTGGCAGTCTATTGAGGGTCACTGACTGTATCTCGCCGGTGCCGAGAAATGTCTAAGTCCCCAAACAGACACAAACACCCCTTGTTTTAAACTCACCGGAAAATGCACGGTCCGAACACTGTGGCCAAGTTCTCGGAGGTCATGTGATTCCACTGACTGTGGGCAGCGACTCGAGACAGGAAGTGAAGAAGGTAAGACAGGATGTTGTAATTGTCATCAGGGAGATGATGCAGGGTTTCCTTCAGCGCCTCAACCAGCTCTGTTCCATCTTTAGAGTCTGCGCGTACACACACACACACACCGATTCTTATTAATTATAAACCCTAATAAGTGTAATAAGTACCCATGAGCGCCTCCTGCATGCACTTAGTGTGTGTGTGTGTGTGTGTGTGTGTTTGCTGCATGAGAATGCTGTGTGTGTGTGTGTGTGTGTGGGTGTGTATTTCCTGCAGGCACTTGCTCTGTGTTCGCTACATGTGTGTGTGTACCCATGAGTGCCTCCTGCATGCACTTAGTGTGTGTGTGTGTGTGTGTGTGCGCATGCACTTGCTCTGTGTTTGCTACATGTGTGTGTGTACCCATGAGTGCCTCCTGCATGCACTTAGTGTGTGTGTGTGTGTGTGTGTGTGTGCGCATGCACTTGCTCTGTGTTTGCTACATGTGTGTGCGTACCCATGAGTGCCTGCTGCATGCGTGTGCTGTGTGTGTGTGGTATGAGTCCACTGGGCAGTTCTCGGAGATACAGCTTGAGCAGAGCGGCAACCGTTGGCACGTCCACCCTCTCCAGATCCACACACTCATCGCGGTCCAGACACACACGCAATGTCCTGCAGCGTGGTGCAGAGCCACACACCCTGAACACTCCACTCTGCTGCAGACCTAGACACATACACACACACACGCGCAAAAACACTGAGGGAGTACATCAAGGCAGCTTAATGGCATGCGTTTGGGAATTTTTCAACCTCATCTCTATAGGCTAGACTGGTAATGTATGCACAATTATCATACGTTAGAACTCGACTAACTTCAACTCATTACTCTGTACTGAGGAAAGAACACCTCACCATATTTCTCCAAAAACTCCACCATGTTCTTGAGCACCAGAGGGACTCCATGCTGTAGCCGCCCAGCGTCTCTCAGACGCTGCAGAGACACTCCGAATACAGCCCGGGTGTCCGGGTCCTGAGTCGGCTGCTCGGGTTCCACACGAATGCGCCGTTTCAGCACCTTCACCGACGCCGCACCTCGCTAGGGTTCAGCAAAACATGCAAGAATGAAACACACAAAGATAGCAATCGATTGACTCTTATTTAGTACAGCCATATCTCATATAATATAATCTGTGGTTTAATTAGAATGAAAGGAAGTAAGTCACAATTCAGAGTGTGCTGCTGTTTGTAAAACACGTCTGATACACACTCGCTTTCAGGTTTATTTCCATGAAGGTCTGCAGAGTAAAAAAACACTATACGGCCAAAAGTATGTGGACACCTCGCCATCACTCCCATATGCCCCGACTAAAGATCCCATTCCAGATTTATTCCCCCTTTGCTGTTATAATAAGCTCCACTCTTCTGGGAAGCTTTCCACTAGATTTTGGAGCGTGGCTGTGGGGATTTGTGTTCATTCAGCTACAAGAGCATTAGTGAGATCAGGCGCTGATGTCAAGTGTTGAGTTTTTATAATTATTAGCCTGTTTGACTGGTCACTTGAATTGAAACAGGTTTCATCCAAATCACTCAAAACTAATCTAATGGCAGTTTTAATAAAATTTTGTTCTGTGAGAGGAAAAAATCATGAAATAAAAGCTAAGCTTTATGGTTCCAACAAATAGGAAAACTATTACTGCACACATTTCAGTAATAAACATTAAAACAGTTGGATTATGTAATGAAGGGGCCATGGATTTTTATTTCTTCTGCAGTTACAGGGGTCCTACAAACCAAAACAAAACAAGAAAAAACAATGAGAGAACCCTACATTCTACCTGCACTTTGCAGCTCATCTGTTGCTATACACAGTAAGTCAGCGTGGCGGCGGGGGCGTGGCCTAGCGTTAGCTGTGGACGGAGAGGAGGCGGGGCAAACCGGCAGGTAACGCGTGATGATTGTCACCTGTGTCTGATTTCTGGCAGTCAGTTTATTTGTGTCTGTTTGTGTTTTGAGTGACACCCGTAACCCGTGACCAAGAGAGAGACAGATTGCAAGACTGCTTGGCAGAGCTTGCAAGACACACACACACACACAAACACACACACGCCAAGAAGCGCGAACTTGAACCTAACAGAGCGAAAGCCGCGAGTGTTTTCTGTAGAGTTTTGAAAGTGTGCTGAAAAGCTCGGTCTGAATAAACGTTAGCTCGGAGCTCAGTTAAGATTCTGCCTGTCGCTCGAGTCTTCCTCCACACCCTCACACACCGGGGCTCTACGGTCAGCTAACTGTCAACAGGAAGGGACCGAGGAACCACCACAGGAACACAGCTGAGCAGCTTTTTTTGGTTTGGTTCGATGGATCATTCTCAGCTCACTGAAACAGTATGTACTTACTGGACACTTCATTACACACACCTCTCTTCTCACGTTCATTTTGACCACGAACAGTGTGTGTGAATCGTCCTCTAACCTTTATCAGTGTCAGGTTATGACTGAAGCGCCGCTGTTGGCTGGAGATTTTGTTAAGCATTTCTCCTGATAGACTCATATCAGCACCACACGTACTACCATATCGGTGCCACGGCTGTGCCGAAGATGATCCGCTACACAACACAAATCCTATCTGGTCAGTGATGGTCCCTTTCCAGGAGGCGTATGAGCTGCGTAACAAGAAACGGTTTACAGTCAGAAAACGTTTAGACAGTGTGACACACAAAGGTACTGATAAACAACTAACATGACCGAATGACAACAACGGATACCTTTAATTAATTAACCATCAATTATTAGTTATGCTTTGTTTTGTAGTGGTGCTTTATGGTACCACTTTTCCCTAAAGTTACTGACTCTGAACAGATGAGACACATCTATTGTTATTTTGTTGCAGGAAGAATGAACTTCTCTGTCTGTTTGCTAATCAGACCTGAGAGGGTAAATAAATATTTTTTAAAAATCTGAGACAAGTCTCGCCTTTCTGATATAATGTCTCCAGCCCTGTATCTAGTCTCTGATCCGATGAGCTGCCTTCAGCTAAACAGTTTACATAAACGCATATGATTGGATAAACTGTGAATAAATGGTTCATGTGGAGAAAACTGGAGTCGCTGAACTACGGCTGGTTCTTTCATCCGTACAGTATGTTTTCGAGGACTCGGTCTGGTACTTCGCTGGGTTCACATCCGCCGGATGACGACCCCTGCCTTAAAGATTTGCGTTTCTCGAAAAGTCACGCTTGCTTCAGTGGATAATCACCAGAATGCTGTAGATTTGTTCCTAAGCGCTGCTGCTGTAGTCATAACAACATCTCAGGACTCACAATCTCCTCATCCTGAACATCGTGAACACACTCAGTGCTGTTTGTCTTCACTCTTCTACACCTGTATATTGTAATGGTTTATAATTACACTAGCTGGTGTCACTCAGGAGAGGATGCCAGAGTGTCTCAGGGTTTCTTCCTCATGTCCTCTCAGGGAGTTTTTCCTTGCCACTGTCTCCTCCTCCTCTCCTTTTACATCACGTTAAGCTGCTTTGTGACAACGCATAGTATGAAATGCAATGATATTATATTAGTAGAGTTAAATGAAGAGGTGCTAGTTTTAATTAGTTACTCACACACAGTGATATGGAGGCGCTTGTTCCCATTTTAATCCCAGCTACATTCCAGCACGCCACTTTCCCATCAAGCCTCTTGGCTAGTCAGCTAGCTAGCAACGCCAACACTGTCTTCTTGGTTCCATAACCTTTAACACTTTCCACTAATCCGCTCTTAATTCACAGGAAATACATCACACGTCGTATATTTTTTAAAAACAACCGTCATACACGTCTGTATATCCGCGGTTAGCATCTTAGCTACAGCTAAACTCGTCCCCGCACCGCTGCTGTTTACAATCCGCTGCTCACGTGACTCAAACTATGTTGCCATGAGGATCGCGAGGACCGCGGTTGTCATGGTTACAGGTGCGCCGCTTGGATACGCCAGCTGCCTCACTTCCGGAGGGGATGCGGGGAGGGGCTTAAAATTAAAATAGTTTAAAATCCAAATGAATTTAATTTGTCATCTGGAACACGAATAATAAAATAAAAATAAAAAAGAAATGTTTTATTCATCCATTCACTCTCATATTATAGTATTTCTATAAACGCTTCGTGCTGATGTGGTGCAAAAGTTTACCCCCCCCCCCCCCCCCCCCTTTGGTTTATGAGTGAAAAAAATGAAAACAAAATGAAAAAATAAAGAAAAAATCTTCTTTAAGATATGAATTGTTTCACAGGTACAAAAACCTCACACTCACACACACACACACACACACACACACACACACACTCACTCACTCACACCACACACACACACACACACTCACACACACACGCACTCACTCACCCACACTCTCTCACCACACTCACTCACTCACTCACTCACTATACCGGCTCCATACATCTATAACACTGAGGATTAAATATGATCAAATATGAGTACACATTGTATGGTTAACATTTTATGGTTACAATATTTCTATAACACACACATTCGCACACACACACACACACACACACACACACGTAAGGGCAATTTAGAGTCACCAATCCATCAACCATGTTTTTGGGAGGTGACAGGAAACTGGAGACCCTGAAGGAAAGCCATCGGCAGAACATGTGAAACTCCACACAGACACTAAGCCAAGTTCAGGATCAAACCGAGGACGCTGGAGCTGTGACACAGCAACATATTTACTATTTAAGTGCTTAGAGCTAATGTTGTGCATGCACTAGCTCCAAGTCACATACCTGTGGCTCTCTGCATGATGTACAAAAATATCCAGCAAGCTACACAGTGTACATGTGCTAAACATTGCTCAAGATAAGCAAGTCAGATCACAGTCAGATCACACTCTTTGCCAGGTCTTTCACATAGACTGAGAATATTAGTGCTGCTGCATTATCAGTATAGGCCTATTAAAGTTTAGAGTCACAACTATAGAGTCATAAAAGGAGGGAATTTTAGGGAATAAACCCCACAATCCTGTTAATTAGTCGTAAACACAATGAAAGTGTTGAAATAAGGTTTATTAGAGTTTTTGACCAAGTTTTTTTTTTTATTAGTATGTTTCTTTAAAAAATGATAAATGAACAATGGATACATATACTAACATTTAAAAAAAAAGCAAAAGGACAAAATGTCAGTGTTAGTTGGATAAACATTCACTCATTACTCTTCACTTAATGAAATCCTTCAAAGACAGAAAAAAATCCTTGCAAAATTGTTATTGTGACTTTGATGAGAAACACATTTTTACATGAAGTGCAGAAAAATATTATATTACACATTCAGACTAATAGTGGTATTAAAAAAAAATAAAGATACAATAAATAACATAGCCAGGGACCAGCCTGTAAAGTTAGAGCTTTTGTCTGTACTGTGTCTTATTTATATTAATTTTATGTTTCATATTTGGGCTGCTTCATGTGCTTCTGTAAAAGTATGAATAACACACACACATACATACACACACACACACACACACACACACACACGAATATATTGCTAACTAAACATATCAATGATGATGTTCCAGTCCTTCAAAGCTTTATTTTGTAATGTGAGCATTCTGATGATTTTCAGGCGCTCCAGACGAGTTTTTGTGCAGTTCTATAAACGACAGAGTGGAAAAGATGAGAGATGCAAAACTGACCAATTCAAATCTTTCTGGTCCAAACCATTCAGGCTATTTTTCATTGCAAATAAGAGTTATTATATATTTAATTATTTATATATGTTAAATATTCTATACAATAAATTATATATTCATAATTGTTGCAGGTCTATACTACTAGATTGAAACTATTAATAATCCCTGGGAAAAGCCCTTAGAACCCTACAACCATTTTTTCCATCAGAAAAGGTAAGTAAAAGTCCAAGTAAAAGTCCAATGGACCCTCAAAAACCGTTTCTTTCTGAACATTTCTGAAACATTTCAAACTGGATCTTTAAAAAGCTTTTTTTCCAACATAAAAATTCTTTTTGTATTAGCTGTGGACTGGGAGAAAAGAAATGAGTCCATTCTCTTAAAGCTTTGGTTTAACAATCAAGGAAATATTAGAAGGAACCATTAAGAGTATATGAAAAATAAACAGAATTAAATTAAAAAAGAGAAAGAAATCTGGCATGAATAGAAGAGTCTGAAACTGTAATTTTTGCAGTTATAGCAGGGTCCAAAAGTTCACCACCAAGACCTTTTTTTTATTTTTTATTTTATCAGTTATCAAAACTAGAAAATTGTACTTAGATGATACCTAGCATTTAAGAAAGAATCATTTAAGCCTGAAACAAATCATTTGAGAAATGAAATTGAAAATTGCCTAAATATACTGATCATTCACTAGTTTTTTGCCCTCCAGTTGTTATAACACCAAATTTAATTTAAATATTAAATTATTCGTAACACAGTTTTATGATTGTAGTCTCTTAGCAAATAACCATCGTCTCCACCAGGGCACTCATCCATGATGTCGTGTCTTCTGCTTTCAGTCAATAAGAGCATTCTTTTTAAAACTCAAATAAAAATATAACACTAGTTCTGCATAGTGGACTTGGACTCAGAATGTGCTCTTATTGTGGTTTAGAGCTGTGTGTTGGAGGAGTGCAAACTGGAGTTTCCTTACTTCCCTCATAACTCCAGCTCCTAGTATGAGTCCCTGGAATTAGAGGCGAGTGTGGGATTGCTTTTTTAAAATCTCACTCCCACTCACTCCAGAAGGAATTCTGACCAATCCTGACCACTTCCAAAGGAATTATGAGCAATCTTGACCACCTTTGAACTAATTCTGACCAATCCCAACCACTTGAACAAATTCTGACCAATTCCAACCATTCCCAAAGGAATTATGACCAATCCTGTCTTCCCTCAATGGAATGCCAATCTTGCCTTCTCCCAAAGGAATTTTGACCAATCCTGCCTGATTCCGAAGGAAATTTGACCAATCCTGCATGCTCCAAAGGAATGCTGAACTATTCTGACTGCTCCCTAAAGGAATTTTGACCAATCCCACCACTTCCAAAGGAATTCTGATCCATCCTGGCTGCTCCCAAAGAAATTCAGACCAATCCCAGCCACTCCCAAAAAAAATCAGACCAAATCCTGGCTACTGACCAAAAACCCACCAACTCTTGCAACTTTTTTGTTGGTTCTTGCTGGATCCCAGTACCAATGCTCAATATCCAAAACACACCAAAAATATTTGCAGATGAAAAAAAAAGATATTTGTTTAAAAAAATTGAAATATAATCATTGATATAAATTACTTAATACACATAAAGATATTCAAAAATCAAACATGATGACTACTTTAAGATTTGTAAGAACTCTAGAACCACATAAGCCTAACTGGCTTGCATTTGCTACATATAAAAAAAATTAAAAAGGAAAGAAAAGAAAGAAACAATGAAAGAAATACTGAAGAAATGAATAAAAGTAGAGGCACCTGTTGGGCTGATTGTGGAGGTTGAATCAGCATCGTATGGCAGCAGGAGGAAGATTTCTCTGATTGACTCTTTGGTTGAGCAAATCAGTACAGCAGATAAGACACAAGCAAGGCAAACAAAGTATTTTTCAACTTCGTTTCCTTTGCTTCACATTTGTCCACTATGTAGATACAGCTCATCTGTTGTACCTTTATACAGTTTTGCAACAGAATAGCAGAAATTTCAGGTTCACAGTGGCAGGAAAAAGGTAGCTAGGCTAGTTTGTTTGGTTATGTCCCAAACCTATACTAGTGCACTAAATAGTAAAATAGCATGTGTCTATAGAAACCATACTTTAGTAGAATGGTTTACTTTAGTAGCATAGTATACTTTAGAGTGGTGATTTTGGACATATACTTCACCTTTACATGACACCGTTTTTCCACGATTCGGTTTTTAATCACAATTGCAAAACCCGCTCCAGGTATGAGTCATTTCATTTTACCATGCTGCAGAGTGTGTGTGTGTTGGCCATCAGCTGGTGTATTTGTGGTCATCACTACAGACGTAAGGCCATAGGAGGCTACTGGCGCTAGTTCTTCATCGCCAACTTGATCGGTCACAGTCTTTAGGCCTCAGAAGTCACTCTGTTACATTCAGAGGGGTTTTTGAGTTCGGGGTCAAGGTCACCATCAAGCTCACCCAAAACATTGTTGTCTTTGTTGTCTGGATTCCTACAGAGCAAGGGTGTTAGGAAGGGAACAGTGCCACCCACTACCAAACAGCATCCAGTGAAGTAGAACGCCAGGTCATACGACTGCGTCCAATCAAAGAATGATCCTACGACAGAGAATAGACAGCCTAGATCAGTTATTGTGTCCTAATAACAGCAGCAGATTCACTGAAATTACTGTAAATTCTCAGCATTTGGTAATTAGAGTTACAGCAGCAATAATAATGCTCAAATGTCTATGTCTACGTCTACTACCAATTCTATATAACCATTTTTAAGAGCTATCAAAAAAAAAAAAGACAAGATTTTATTTAAACTGAGACATGTAGAATGTTAGTGCATTTGAAATGTATAAAATATTCCAAGTATCCTTGTTCTTGCTCATTTCACTTTTTGTGATTAACAATAACCTTGGCTCTCAAAGTAGGGTCAGAGGAAACTCATGGGCCCATGAAGCACAGAAACTTTGGAGGTCGATCAATGATTTGCTGTTTTCTGTGTTGTATAGAGACAGACCAAAGAGCTAAACCAAGTTAGCTAATTTTAGCTAACTTGCTTATTCAGTGTTTAGCCACAGGTTATATTTCAGCTAGCTTGTTGATAAAAACAATGCAAAACAACTATGTCTCTGAATTAATGTCTTCCTGTTTTTGATTAATAATTATGTATTTGATGCGTTTTTTTAATTTGTATATTTTATTTGTAGCCTATGAGTTTGAACTAATGGCGCAATTTGTGGTGGACAAGCACAAGCTGAGAGAGACAGAGGCATGTTTGCTTGCCGTATGAAAATATACAGCATTGACACCTCACATGCAGGTTCTCCCGTGTCAATGTAGGTTTCCTTTGGGTTCTCTAGTTTCCTCCCACCTCATAAAAACATGCCATAGGTAGACTGACCATGCTAAATTGCCGCTCGGCATGAATGATTGTGTGAATGTGTGTGTGTGTGTGTGTGTGGTGCCTGTTGATGGGTGCCTGGAACTCCATCCAGGGTGTATTCCCTCCTCACGCCCAGGATAGACTCCAGATCCACCATGACCGTGATTAGAATAAAGCAGTTACTGAAGATGAATGAATGAATGAATAATGAGTGAATAATGTCAACGTATCCTGAGCAGTGAGGGATTTCCTGCCTTCTACGTAAAAAGCCCTTCTCTCCTAGATAGTCTGTTCTATCATAAGAAAGATAAGAGGTGAATGGTTGTGGATTAGTATGTGTGTGTTTGAGCTGTCCACCTCCACACCTACGACAGGAGGTCCCAGAATGATCCCAAAACCGCCAAAGCACATCAGGAGCCCGTGTGCCTGGCCAAGGCGCTCGATGCCCACAAGGCGCGTGGTGACGTAGGATGTAATTGACCAGTTGCCTGAGAAGAAACCAATGGCAGCTGAGAGTACCTGAAGTCCAGCATAACTCTTCCATATGGGCACCACTAGCAGAACGGCGCCCATTGCAGCCACGGTCATGGCATAGAGTTGCAAGCTGTTCACCCAGCGCATGTCTGCCAAGATGCCCAGTGCCAGCTTGCCCACTCCCGTTGCAGCAGCAATGATTGAGACTAGAGGAATGGGTGTAACATGGTCGAGGAGGCCCTTGTTCTGAGCCACGTCCTCAATGAAGAGTATGGGTGGGATTGCACCCAGACTGTATAGGAAGATGGAGATGCAGAGTGCCGCAAACGAGGGCTCCCGCAAGCACTCGCGCATGCCATGCATATACTGGGCGTGTGGCTGAAGGCGCTTTTTGATCGTGTATACCAGCGACTGATGTTCCACTGATGGGTCTATTCCAAGTTCTTTGTCATAGAGAGGCTCATCTGCACACTTCAGAACAGCCTTCTGTTTGATGTAGTAGCCTGGAAGATTCAAAGATCGCATGGGTCCAGCACATGCAATCAGGTGTAGTGCCAGAGCACCAACAATGAGTAGACACCCATCCAATCCATACTGCTCAATCAGCTTCCTCTGCATAGAGGCGTACATAAAGCCGCCCACACTGGTCCCTGAAAACAACACACACAATTATAGCACAAATGTGGCATTATTATTCTAGAAAGCCACACAGGAAGCGGAGCCAACAGGATGTATGCACAAGGTCTTTTTATTGAGATACTGCCAAAAATGTATCATAGTCTCTAGCGTGGGTCACAGAACAGGCAACCCGGGTTAACGTAGACAAATCAAATTCATTATCTAAGCCAGACAACAGCCTAAGCAATGGGTGGTTTGGCTTCTTTAAGAGTCAGAAAGATACTGTCTGTTTCGTGGACCAGTGACAGACCATGAGACAGGAGCAGGGCACAAGTCACAGAGAGAACTGTTGACAGAAGCAGGAGAGAATAAAACCTAAAGTCAGGGCAGGAAATCCCAGATCCAGAGAAGTGAAATATGGAGTCTATCTTAATAAGCCGTATGATAGTATACTTCTTGCACCTTCTTAGGTACAGTAGAAGGCTATAAACCTGCAGAGGGAGGCAGTGGCCCAGTGACAGAGCAGGGGCTATTACAATCTTATAATAGGAAGTACTAGATATATTTGACTATAATCAAGACGTTTTCACTTGCTATGGTACAGTAGACTAGAGAGTACTTTATTGATCCCCAAGTGGGAAATTTGGTATCATTATAATATCAAATAATAAATATCATTTTTGTAATGCACTACCAATTTGGTCCATAATCTCAAAGCTGAAACTCTTGGATCTCTACATTTAGACATATTGAGGATTAGTTTAAAAGTTTGTTGAAACCCCTCCGCTAAAGCCTCTTGGGTGGGAGTTATTGAATCGTGGTGAGGAAGTGGGGATGTAGAGGGTGTGAAAACTTTATCTCTTGTGAAGAAAGGTGTTATAAGAAAGACATGGTGCTTAAGGTGTGGTCTTTCTCTCAAACCCGTTATTGCAGAACTTCTTATTATTTAAAGAATCTGTATAACACAGGAGGGGTATTACCTGTGGTAACGATGCCCAGGGCAAGACCACGCCTCTTATCAAAATATTGACAGGTGATAGTCAATGTGGCTGCATAGACGAGCCCACAACCCAGACCTGTGACCAGACAAACAAACAAACACATAAACACTCAGACTGTACATATGTATATCACACCTCAGCAGAATAAAGTCAAATAAAAAAATAAAAACTAAAGTGTGAACTTGCATGAATAATCAAATGTTAGATATTAAATAATGCCCATACTTAAAAATTAGTCAGTAATGCAATCTACTGTACAGATCAATAAAAGACATTCAGAAATAATTCTTGTGTATACATCTCTGAAGGTCATATTTGATTTTTAATGCACAATTATGTTCACTACTCTTAATATAATGTCAGTTAATAACCCCCTTGTCTCCCAGGATAGTTAGGCTCTTGGAAGTGTGTAACACAATGCCTGTAGTGGAGGGTCGGGCTGCTGAAATTCAAGCATCTCCAGAGAACAAATGGCTGATCAATATCAAAATAAGACAAGACCCTTGGTGACTTTCTCTCAGTATTTCACCATGGAGGAATCTCAGCCTCCATTTCAAGGGCAGCCTCAATGCATTGTTAGCTCAAGTTAAGCTTTCAGTGCAAATTCCTTTTTCCAAATGGAAAAAGTACAGATAAACCAGAACAATATGTCCTATATATAATATATCCTACTTCATATTTCAATAATGTTGCATTTGAATTGCTATGGTTAAACTGGATTTTATCTAAGTGATATACTGTAACTTCCTTTAATTCAGCTAGTCAGCATTCTAGCTAGTTAGCGTGCTAGCTA